>NW_022639631.1:697227-699476 GCF_010583005.1 Odontomachus brunneus | reverse complement strand
CGCACCCAGCGTATTCACCAGACTTAGCTCCTTCGGACTATTACTTGTTCCGGTCGATGCAGCACGGCTTGGTGGATACACACTTCAGAAATTACGAGGATGTGCGAAAATGGATCGACGAATGGATTGCATCAAAAGACCAATCGTTCTATCGTCGCGGAATCTACGCGTTGCCCGAAAGATGGGAAAAATGTATAGCTAGCGAGGGAAAATACTTCGATTAATGTATTTTTTGCTTTTGATGTCGAAATAAATGAGTTTTTTAAACAAAAAAACCGCAGGAACTAAGTTTACCACCTAATAGTTACCTATTGTGGACGTAACAATGGCACCCCAGGGTGGAAACTCATGGTATGTATTATAGCACGGCTGGAGAAATTTCGGGTACATAACCGCTCGCCCAAGAAACTTGCGCGACCGAGGACAGTCGTCTTCCGCGGTCCTGGTGGGAGACAACACACTGATGCCTTAGCTCACTAAAATTACACACTGATATACACACACAAGATATGTAAAAACAATAAACATGGTCATTATTCGTTCATCTCTGCCTCATCCATTGCGTGTACCTTCCTCCTCCTGCGAGCGCCGTTATCAATACTAAGACTCACAAAGAAAGCGAACGCCACAACCACATTCACTTTTCTCCCCCGTCTTGAAGATGTCTCGACGTTATATACAGTTATATTAAAACTCTCTGCGATATCAAGGCCATCAGCACTCTGTGCCAACGAACTTGCGAGGAGCCAAATATCTTCAAAAGATAAGTCCCGTACTGGTCTAAATGATAATCCAACCGGATCAAGTTAAATCCGACGAAGCGAACGATAACCCCACGTAATCGTTATTCGCGCAAGTATTAACCGCGTACGCATGAACTTGAACGCGGAACGCGTTCTCTAAATACTCTGCGATGTCGACACCTTCAGAGGGAGGGAAAATTTGTATGCTCGCTTCCCGTCCTAAGACGTTAAAATTTTTTAATTCCCGCGCGTTTTTCCCCTGAATTTTTATATACACGTATTCACCGTTATCACTACGACGATTCGGTCCTGCTACCGCGCTTCTCCACACGCTCGGCTTCCGGAGATGAGAGCCCGTTGCTGCTGGCGTTTTCCTCGTGATTGTGCTGTGACCGACGTGATCAGCCCCAATGAGCTGAGAGCAAAAGAAATGGTATAATTAATCTTCAAGTATTGAAAAATATATAATATCTCTTAATTATTATCGCGTCTTACGCATGAATTTATCTTTCGAGCGATAAATCGGGCCTTTCACTTGCGTATCCCGATTCGTCAGAATCGATTCTGAAATAACGAATCGGAAATAACGATCATTTCAATTTCGTTATTTCCCTATTCAGGTTCGATCCTGGCGTCTTTATCTTCTTTCCATACGCGTCTAATTATGTTCTCTCATTCAGGTGTACGTGCGCGTGGGTAATCGGGAACGGGAGCGGTGCTCTTGGATACGGTACAATTGGATACGGAGCAAATGGACACGTTGCAATTAGACACAAAATTTTGCCCACGGTTCAATTGGACACGGTGCAATTGGACACGATAAATTTGGATACAGTGCATTTGGACACGAGAAAAATGCGCACCGCTCATTTGGACACCGAAATTTGCACACCGGTCATTTGGACACGAAATGTTGTACACCGCTCATTTGGACACGAAAAGTTGCACACTGCTCATTTGGACACGAAAAGTTGCACACCGTTCATTTGAACACGAAAAGTTGCACACCGTTTATTTTGACACGAAAAGTTGCGAACCGCTCATTTGCACACCGAAAGATGCACACCGCTCAGTTGGACACAGAATGATGCGTTAACGAGTGGGTTTCGATTGACCACGGTACGATTGGACATAGATTATAATAATTGGTTAGACCTAGTAATTCACTAGATATTCTTATCATCGATTGATTATGTCCAATCGTACCGTGGTCAATCGGAACGCTCCCGCGTTAACAATTTATTTGAAAATTTATTACAATTATTAACTATTTATACTATTATTAACATCTTATTAAAAAACTAACCTAACTCAACCTATCGTCACATTAACACAAAAGTTGAACACTTTAATAAACAATGACTGACGCTTAATGTGACGATAGGTTGGGTTAGGTTAGGTTAGTTTTTAGGGGGATGTAGAGGTTGTAGCCCCCCGCTAGTCGTTCGAGATTGCAATACTTATTAAAAAAATATTTAAATTAAGATTAATTTATAAATGCAAATA
>NW_022639631.1:697100-697217 GCF_010583005.1 Odontomachus brunneus | reverse complement strand
TGTGCCGGCAATACAAACTATCGCTGGTCCAAACCTTAACGATGTTTGGTTCCAACAGGATGGGGCACCGGCTCACTACGCTTTACAAGTACGAGGATGTTTGGACGAATTTTTCCT
>NW_022639631.1:695804-697090 GCF_010583005.1 Odontomachus brunneus | reverse complement strand
ATGATGCGTTAACGAGTGGGTTTCGATTGACCACGGTACGATTGGACATAGATTATAATAATTGGTTAGACCTAGTAATTCACTAGATATTCTTATCATCGATTGATTATGTCCAATCGTACCGTGGTCAATCGGAACGCTCCCGCGTTAACAATTTATTTGAAAATTTATTACAATTATTAACTATTTATACTATTATTAACATCTTATTAAAAAACTAACCTAACTCAACCTATCGTCACATTAACACAAAAGTTGAACACTTTAATAAACAATGACTGACGCTTAATGTGACGATAGGTTGGGTTAGGTTAGGTTAGTTTTTAGGGGGATGTAGAGGTTGTAGCCCCCCGCTAGTCGTTCGAGATTGCAATACTTATTAAAAAAATATTTAAATTAAGATTAATTTATAAATGCAAATAAATTTATAAATGCAATAAAATGGGGAGCGTTCCGATTGACCACGGTACGATTGGACATAATCGATGAAAAGAATTATTTGAAGTGAATTACCAACTCGAACTAATCATTACAATCTATGTCCAATCGTACCGTGGTCAATTGGAATCCACTCCTTGAATATTATTCAGGATAGTCAACTGTATAGGGAGCGTTCCGATTGACAATGGTACGATTGGACAATCGATAAAAAGAATTATCTAGTGAATTACTAGGTTGAACAAATCATTACTATCTATATCCAATCGTATCGTGGTCAATCGAAACCCACTCAACTATATAATATATTCAAAGATTATTAAAATCGGAGAGTGGCACGTTATTCTGGGGAACATTCCAATTGACCACGGTATGATTGGACATAACCAATCGATGATAAGTGTATCTAGTGAATTACTAGGTCGAACTAATCATTACAATCTATATCCAATCGTACCGTGCTCAATCGAAACCTACTCGTTAATGCATTTTTCTGTGTCCAATTGAGCGGTGTGCAACTTTTCGTGTCCAAATGAGCGGTGTGCAACTTTTCATGTCCAAATGAGCGGTGTACAACTTTTCGTGTCCAAATAAGCGGCGTGCAACTTTTTGTGTCTAAATAAGCGGTGTGCAACTTTTTGTGTCCAAATGAGCAGTATGCAACTTTTGGTGTCCAAATGAGCGGTGCGCAATTTTCGTGTCCAAATGAGCGGTGTGCAACTTTTCGTGTCCAAATGACCGGCGTGCAACTTTCGGTGTCCAAATGAGCGGTGCGCATTTTTCTCGTGTCCAAATGCACTGTGTCCAAATTTATCGTGTCCAATTGAACTGTGGGCAAAATTTTATGT
>NW_022639631.1:694830-695794 GCF_010583005.1 Odontomachus brunneus | reverse complement strand
TGCAACTTTTCGTGTCCAAATGAGCGGTGTGCAACTTTTCGTGTCCAAATGACCGGCGTGCAACTTTCGGTGTCCAAATGAGCGGTGCGCATTTTTCTCGTGTCCAAATGCACTGTGTCCAAATTTATCGTGTCCAATTGAACTGTGGGCAAAATTTTATGTCTAATTGCAACGTGTCCATTTGCTCCGTGTCCAATTGTACCGTGTCCAAGTGAGTGCTACTCGTCGGGAACAGCCGGTTGTGGTTCGTCGAAAAGCTGACTAACCGGGGAATAACTAATTTCTACAATTACACCCATAAGATTAAATTCAGTTGCGGTGATATTTAAAAATTGTATCGAAAATTAACGTTCTCTTACCTTGTTCTCGGAGTAGATCTTCGTCGATGACATTGTTGGGGTTATGTTCCCAGTTAATCGCCGGGTTGTCGTTATCGTCGGCTTCGTTGACATCGTCGTCGTCGCCGCCTTCGTCGCCGTTATCACCATCGTCGCCATCGTCGGCATCGTCATTGTCGTCGTCGTCGTTGTCGACATCGTTGACGTTATCGTCGTCGTCGTCGTCGTTATCGTCGGCTTCGTCGCCGTCATCACCATCGTCGCCGTCGTCGGCATCGTCGTCGTCGTCGTCGTTGTCGTCGGTATCATCGACGTTGTCATCGTCGGAAATGTTGATGACCTCCACCTCGTTGTTTATTTCGTTTTGAATGGTTTCTAAAATTATATACTATTTGAGTATAAAAGTAGTTTTAAAAATAAGTCGTAATTAATATTTTACTGGTATATACAGGGTGTTCGAAAAGTACCGGGACGCCCGAATATCAGGAAAAATATAAGTTTTACAAAAAAATGTTTCAGACAAAAGTTGTGGCGTTTAAAAAGATGTATTTACTGATCACATCAGTTTGACCTTGGGTTGCGTAGCGAAGGTCAGGTCAAGGTCACATTAATTTTTTTAAATGGAA
>NW_022639631.1:690304-692513 GCF_010583005.1 Odontomachus brunneus | reverse complement strand
ATCAGTAAATACATCTTTTTAAACGCCACAACTTTTGTCTGAAACATTTTTTTGTAAAACTTATATTTTTCCTGATATTCGGGCGTCCCGGTACTTTTCGAACACCCTGTATATACAATTACCAGCCTCGCTATTGACGTCTTTTCCCGCAGTTATCATAGGCGAGAAAATCTTATTCTCACATGAGGAGACGTACGCGACGTCATCACAGACGATATTGCTCCCTAAAATTAAATTTAGATTGTGAAACTCGTACGCAAAATAATTTTAAATCTATAGTATTGTATCTCTCTTTCTCTCTCTAATACTGCCACGTGAAGAAGTTTGAGGTGGGAAAGCGGTTTCTTCTACGCAGGGCTTACGTTTCCGCGAAAGAAGTGGTGGAAGATGTTCGCTCGACGTCGAATTTTCAGGCGGAGAACTAGGGAAAACAATAATCGTTAATTTCAAATTCATGTGTATATAATTTATAGTATTTATATTTTTTTATATAATTATTACGACATCTTACTTACTTGGTATGTTCGAGGATATCTCCGATCATTCCCCACACATCCTCCACTTCCTCCCCGTAATCTCGTCTGATTACAAGAATTTCTCTCACAATTTGTGTGAGGTGCTCGTCACAAAATTTTCCGGTGTTAAGTAGCAACACGAGTAGCGTGTTGCTACACTTACACGCAAACATATAAAATAAATTATAATTGTGAGCATCTATCTGATATGTGAGAAAAATATTTCTCGCGAACGATGTGTTATAATTGAAGTAATTACTTACCTAAATATTTATAACGTTGCCGAAAAACGTCTTCAACAACGTTCCGACAGCGTTATTTTAAAAAGGCGGAAATGTAAGCGCGGCAGAAAAGTACCGTCTTGCACATTCCACCGTCCCGGACTTTGAATAGTCAGACGATCACTGCTGTCGCTAAGCCATCCTTCCCGATTGGAATTCGAGGTAGTATAAAAGAAAAAAGGCGACCGCACGAGTGGGCTTTTTCACGTACTTAGAGTCTGAACACAAAGATTCAATCGTTCCCGATAGTGTCGTAGACACTAAGTCGGTGTTGGAAGTCAACGCACAAGGATTGACGTAGATGTATGCTGCATCAATTGTGTCGTCTAATCATATTTGATACGGCCTGATTCACAATAGATACCGTAAGTCGTAAGCCGTAAGAATTGGCCAATTATAGCCGATTATTCTTGTAATAATCAACTGTGATTGGCCAATTCTTACGACTTACAACCCATGGCACTTATTGTAGGCCAGATCTACAGCATACGTCTACGTCAATTCTTGTACGTTGACTTCCGACACCGATTTACGTCTACGACACTGTCGTAAATGATTGCGACAATCTTTGCTCAGGTCCTTAGTCGCGGACCATACGCACATCGGTTATGAAATTATATCGCGACGAAATAAGAATCTTGTTATACTACTCGAACATTTTCTCGACGTTATACGGATGACAAAATAAAATAAACTCCATTGTTTTTACTCCCTTTACTTTTTATTACACAAAATCACCCCTTGATCCTTGTTTGACCTCTAGTCGACACGACCCCTACATACCGAACGTGTCCGTGTTACCACGGACACGACAAGTGGTGGTGAGAACAAGAAGTGGTGGAAGCAGTGGGATCCCGACCGGCCGGAAGTTGAGGATTTATAAAAAAATCTCAGTTATTGTGTCTGTAACAAAAATTAAAAAGAGAGAAAGTGAAAAAAATTCAGTGAATTACAAAATACCGGAGACGAGCATAAACTCATCTTAACGCCCACAAGGAGGTAGTACCAACAACACTGTGGGATCGGAGAAAGAGAGATAAAGCTACTGCGAAATAGAGGACGGCCGTCGGAGCTACGACTGTTGTCACTTGTCGTCAGCGACACCGGACCCTACAGAGCATCAGCTGCTGAGCCGACCTGCCCCAACCATCGTGTAACGAGAGTGGCATTCAGTTAGACACAGTACAATTGGACACGTTGCAAATGGACACGGTGCAGATGGACACGGCACTTGACACACGGTTCAATTGGACACGGTGCGTTTGGACACGAAACTTTTGGGCACCGTTGTTTTTGGACACGAAAGAAAATGCACGACGTTCAGTTACACACCGTTCATTTGGACACCGTTCAATTGGACATAGTTCAAGTGCCCACTGTTCACTTGGACACAGAAGGATGCTCACTGTTCAC
>NW_022639631.1:688743-690294 GCF_010583005.1 Odontomachus brunneus | reverse complement strand
TATGTCCAATCGTACCGTGGTCAATTGGAATCCACTCCTTGAATATTATTCAGGATAGTCAACTGTATAGGGAGCGTTCCGATTGACAATGGTACGATTGGACAATCGATAAAAAGAATTATCTAGTGAATTACTAGGTTGAACAAATCATTACTATCTATATCCAATCGTATCGTGGTCAATCGAAACCCACTCAACTATATAATATATTCAAAGATTATTAAAATCGGAGAGTGGCACGTTATTCTGGGGAACATTCCAATTGACCACGGTATGATTGGACATAACCAATCGATGATAAGTGTATCTAGTGAATTACTAGGTCGAACTAATCATTACAATCTATATCCAATCGTACCGTGCTCAATCGAAACCTACTCGTTAATGCATTTTTCTGTGTCCAATTGAGCGGTGTGCAACTTTTCGTGTCCAAATGAGCGGTGTGCAACTTTTCATGTCCAAATGAGCGGTGTACAACTTTTCGTGTCCAAATAAGCGGCGTGCAACTTTTTGTGTCTAAATAAGCGGTGTGCAACTTTTTGTGTCCAAATGAGCAGTATGCAACTTTTGGTGTCCAAATGAGCGGTGCGCAATTTTCGTGTCCAAATGAGCGGTGTGCAACTTTTCGTGTCCAAATGACCGGCGTGCAACTTTCGGTGTCCAAATGAGCGGTGCGCATTTTTCTCGTGTCCAAATGCACTGTGTCCAAATTTATCGTGTCCAATTGAACTGTGGGCAAAATTTTATGTCTAATTGCAACGTGTCCATTTGCTCCGTGTCCAATTGTACCGTGTCCAAGTGAGTGCTACTCGTCGGGAACAGCCGGTTGTGGTTCGTCGAAAAGCTGACTAACCGGGGAATAACTAATTTCTACAATTACACCCATAAGATTAAATTCAGTTGCGGTGATATTTAAAAATTGTATCGAAAATTAACGTTCTCTTACCTTGTTCTCGGAGTAGATCTTCGTCGATGACATTGTTGGGGTTATGTTCCCAGTTAATCGCCGGGTTGTCGTTATCGTCGGCTTCGTTGACATCGTCGTCGTCGCCGCCTTCGTCGCCGTTATCACCATCGTCGCCATCGTCGGCATCGTCATTGTCGTCGTCGTCGTTGTCGACATCGTTGACGTTATCGTCGTCGTCGTCGTCGTTATCGTCGGCTTCGTCGCCGTCATCACCATCGTCGCCGTCGTCGGCATCGTCGTCGTCGTCGTCGTTGTCGTCGGTATCATCGACGTTGTCATCGTCGGAAATGTTGATGACCTCCACCTCGTTGTTTATTTCGTTTTGAATGGTTTCTAAAATTATATACTATTTGAGTATAAAAGTAGTTTTAAAAATAAGTCGTAATTAATATTTTACTGGTATATACAGGGTGTTCGAAAAGTACCGGGACGCCCGAATATCAGGAAAAATATAAGTTTTACAAAAAAATGTTTCAGACAAAAGTTGTGGCGTTTAAAAAGATGTATTTACTGATCACATCAGTTTGACCTTGGGTTGCGTAGCGAAGGTCAGGTCAAGGTCACATTAATTTTTTTAAATGGAA
>NW_022639631.1:684427-684604 GCF_010583005.1 Odontomachus brunneus | reverse complement strand
ACACCGTTCAATTGGACATAGTTCAAGTGCCCACTGTTCACTTGGACACAGAAGGATGCTCACTGTTCACTTGGACACCGTTCACTTGGACAACGTTCATTTCGACACCGTTCACTTGGACACCGTTCACTTGGACACCGTTCAGTTGCCCACTGTTCACTTGGACACAGAACGATG
>NW_022639631.1:684044-684278 GCF_010583005.1 Odontomachus brunneus | reverse complement strand
CACTGTTCACTTGGACACTGTTCATTTGGACACAGTTCACTTGGACACCGTTCAATAGGACACCGTTCATTTGGACACCGTTCAATCGCCCACTGTTCACTTGAACACAAAAAGATGCGCACTGTTCATTTGGACACCGTTTACTTGGACATCGTTCAGTTGCTTGCTGTTCATTTGGACACAGAATGATGTGCACCGTTTATTTTATCATCATTTAATTATGTATCGTTTGTT
>NW_022639631.1:683814-683937 GCF_010583005.1 Odontomachus brunneus | reverse complement strand
TATCGTTTGTTTATGCAATGGATATGCAACTGATGAGAAATAAAAAATAGTTTTGTAGAAAATATTTGTTTTTATTTCGTTTTTATCACATCCAACTACAACGTCATATGCCTAGAGATATTC
>NW_022639631.1:683364-683601 GCF_010583005.1 Odontomachus brunneus | reverse complement strand
CGTGGGTAAATTGTGGTTTTGGTAATTATTTAGTTTAGCAGCAACACCTCCGATTTCGATGAAAATAGACTCAATCGACGCATTTTTGTATGCCAAACAACTTTTTTCTCTGACAAAATCGTCGCTCTTTTTTCTGCGAAGCGAGATATTAATAGACAAAGTGGAGAGCGTATTAGGTTAGAAAATCTGTCATACCATCTATTTTTAGCTATGTAACTGGGGGGCTTCGCCCCCCAG
>NW_022639631.1:682743-683316 GCF_010583005.1 Odontomachus brunneus | reverse complement strand
CCCCCCTATCACAGGGGGTGGGGGCTGTAATCTTTTGTGAGAAATTCACTTTTTAGCTTAAGCACAAGAGACTATAGCCCCCACCCCCCGTGATAGGGAGGTCTGGGAGACGAAGCCCCCCAGTTACATAACTAGAGATAAATGATATGATAGATTTTCTAACCTAACACGCCCTCAACTTTGTCTATTAATATCTCGCTTCGCAGTAGAGAGCGACGATTTTGTCAGAGGAAAAAGTTGTTTGGCATACAAAAACGTATCGATTGAGTCTATTTCGAAATCGAAATCGGAGGTGTTGCCGCTAAACTAAATAATTACCAAAACCACAATTTACCCACGTTCTACATCACAAATAGTAGTAAGAAAATCGGAGTGAGTCCCAGATGCGCACATTGACAAACGGACACATCCAATCATATGTCGTTGTTTAGAGTCTCTAGAATATCTCTATGCATATGGCGTTGTGGTTGGATGTGATAAAAACGAAATAAAAACACAAATATTTTCTACAAAACTATTTTTTATTTCTCATCAGTTGCATATCCATTGCATAAACAAACGATATATAATTAA
>NW_022639631.1:670733-682616 GCF_010583005.1 Odontomachus brunneus | reverse complement strand
TCTAGGCATATGGCGTTGTGGTTGGATGTGATAAAAACGAAATAAAAACACAAATATTTTCTACAAAACTATTTTTTATTTCTCATCAGTTGCATATCCATTGCATAAACAAACGATACATAATTAAATGATGATAAAATAAACGGTGCACATCATTCTGTGTCCAAATGAACAGCAGACAACTGGGCGATGTCCGAGTGAACGGTGTCCAAATGAACAGTGCGCATCCTTCTGTGTCCAAGTGAACAGACAAGCAATTCCACGGTGTCCAAGTGAACGGTGTACAAATGAACAGCACGCATCGTTCTGTGTCCAAGTGAACAGTGGGCAACTGAACGGTGTCCAAGTGAACGGTGTCCAAGTGAACGGTGTCCAAGTGAACAGTGTCCAAGTGAACAGTGAGCATCCTTCTGTGTCCAAGTGAACTGTGGGCACTTGAACGGTGTCCAACTGAACTGTGTCCAAGTAAACGGTGTCCAACTGAACGGTGTCCAAATGAACGGTGTGTAACTGAACGACGTGCATTTTCTTTCGTATCCAAACGCACCGTGTCCAATTGAACTGTGTGTCAAATACCGTGTCCATTTGCAACGTGTCCAATTGTACTGTGTCCAAGTGGACCGCTCCCGTGTAACGAAGGGAACTACGGGGAGCAGAGACAGCCATGCGGAGCAACGTCAACATCGGACGTCAACGTCGGACAGCGCCCGACACACGATAGTGCTGCAGAAAATTGCGAAGGAGACACATTTGCGTTTAGAACACTAAGGCGATTAAACGAACTAGGCGATTACGATCTGGTCCGTCTAATAGACGACGCCAGACAATTAATAGAAAGAAGCTGGTGCCACACGTTAGAACACCGCGACGAAATCCCTAACGTAACTGAGCCGCCGCATCTGTAACATTCGAGCGCGAATTTGAATTCGGTGACGAAAGTTTGCTACCCTGGGTATACCCCGCTGGCGAAAACAACAACTTATCCTCTAGAAGACGCGAACGATTGCCCTCTTCTAGCGCTATAAGCGACGCGTCCGATAGAGGCGAATACTCACTTCTTACGATAGTTCTATATTTAATATAACAAAACCCGATAACGAACAAGAAATGAGTAATTCATCCAGCCGGGAATCACGTGTCATCGGAAGTGGCGAAATCGATAGAGAAATAGACAGAATCGGAGTGCCGGATAGGAACCTCGCGACCCGAACCACATCAAATTGATGAACGGGCACGAGACATTGCACTCCCCGCCGAGTCAGATAGACTACTCGGACAAAGCCGTGATGAATTACTACTTGATATAATTAACCAAATGCGACATCTGTCACTGAGCATATAAATGTTCTTAACACGAATAGGTATTCTAACACGAGACCAGTAAATATGGACGTTATATACGGCCGGACAGTAAACGACGTGCGAAACCGACACTCGTGTGTTAACAGTTACTTACAGTTTAAGGAAGCTAGAGACTTAATACCAGAGTTCGACGGCTTCTCACAAAGTAGATTACACGAATTTCTAAACGCGAGCTCTTACGCCATAAATAATACCCCGCGGACGAACCAGCATTGAGAAGCCATATTGTGTACTAAGCTAAAGGGAAAGACTATGATCGATTTCGATACCCGAGATATACAAAATTTCGAGCAATTAAAGCGGGAATTAGAGATTTACTACTTTACGCAAAAAAGCATAACTCACTTACAATTAGATTTCAACTGGTTGAAACAAAAATTAGGAGAAAGCGCCCTCTTTTCATTCAAAAATTCCTTTCATCGATTGGTTATGTCCAATCGTATCGTGGTCAATCGGAACGCTCCCGCTAGTATCTACACGGAAAGCCTACCGAGACACCGGACACCACGAGCGACCGCCGTAACTCTCTCCGACTGGACTCGCTTCCAGTGACTATCACCGCGCTAAATATATATAAACCCTCGACATCTCGAAGAAACGGGAGCGCCAGAATCAACAACGAACATGAGCAAAGAAATACAAAAGAACAAGGTCGCGTGCGCGACTATCGTGTAAATCAAATCAGACGAAATTTGTATTGCCGCGCCGGATTCGATCTAGTAATTTTGCCCATAGAGGATGCCAAACAAAGAAAAATACCGTTGCTCGTTGACACGAGATCTGCCGTTAGCCTCGTAAAAACATTAGGCGATGATATCGCCATGACTGCGGAAAAGTTGACCTTAACAGGTATCACTGGACATAAGGCCTATACTATATGAAAAATAAATGCCACAGTCAGCTTAAGAAAACAGTGTCGAAAATTCGAACTTTTCGTGGTACAAGTCGATTTTCCCATCGATTATGAGGGGATCTTAGGAATAGACTTCCTCCGCGAACACCATGCTAAATTCAATCACCAGGCTAAAACGATGACTATTTCCGGACGAAGTCTACCGCTAGTACCATATTAAACATACAACCTCCCCGCGCGCAGCGAAGTAATAATACGCGCCGCGGCGAACTCAAACCAAGTAGGAATCATCCCAGCCTAAGAAATTTCACAGGGAATTTTTATTGGTAATTGCCTAGTGGAACCTGTCAATTATACGTGTCCCGCAACAGTAATTAATACTACCGACAACACTGTCGAGATAACCGCATCTTATATAATATTAGAAGACACACCGGAATACGACACGACGGAGATAAACTTACTCACCACAGAACAAAACAATGAAATTCTCCGTTAGCACGAACAGAAATATTGAAACAACAATTACGGTTATATTAGGACCTTAACTTAGTTTCCGCCCGCAAATGTTAGATGGCAATGCAAACAGTTCTAGTAGTCATTACTAACGAAACAGGTAGTTTGTGATTAATTTCGACATTTCTCGATAACATTCAGTCAGCATACACAATTATTTTCCTAAACAACAATTTCTTTTGCTTTGTGAAAAATGGAACGCGATAAAGTGTTTTTTCGACATGTGCTTTTGCACTATTTTGATTTGAAAAAAAGTGTAGCAGAAGTTCATCGATTTCTTGAAGAAGGTTATGGTGATCGAGCTCCATCACATACAACATGTAAAGAGTGGTATAGACGATTCAAAAGTAATGATTTTGATGTCAATGACAAACCACGCTCAGGACAGCCAAAAAAATTCCAAGACGATGAATTGCTAGCATTATTGCATGAAAACTCGGCTCGAACGTTACAAGAACTTGGAAACGAGCTAGGAGTTACTGAAGCAGCTGTTTCCAAACGTTTACACGCCATGGGAAAGATCCAAAAGGAAGGAAGATGGGTACCACATGAATTGTCTGAAAGTGCCATTCACAACCGTTTCAATATCACGGTTTCGTTGCTTGCCAGGCAAAAAAAGAAGAGTTTTCTGTGGCGTATTGTGACTGGCGATGAAAAGTGGATCTACTACGACAATCCCAAACGCAAAAAATCATGGGTAGACCCAGGACAACCATCAACATCGCAGCCAAAACGGAACATCCACGGTCATAAGGTAATGCTTTGCATTTGGTGGGATCAGCAAGGAGTGCTGTACTACGAACTGCTGAAACCAAACGAAACTGTTACTGCCGATGTCTACAAATGTCAATTGAACAAATTGAATGATGAGCTGTTGCGAAAAAGACCAGCAATAGCGAGTAACAGGCGCAAAGTTATTCTCTTACACGATAACGCTCGGCCACACACTGGAAAAACCGTCAAAGAAACACTGACGCAGCTCGAATGGGAAACTCTTCCTCACCCAGCGTACTCACCAGACATAGCGCCTTCTGATTACCACTTGTTCAGATCGATGCAGCACGGCTTGAGTGGTACACGCTTCCGAAATGTTGAAGAAGTGCGAGAATGGGTGGACGAATGGATTGCTTCGAAACAAACATCGTTTTATCGAGATGGTATCGCCCAGTTGCCAGAAAGATGGCAAAAAGTTGTAGAAAGTGATGGAAAATACTTTCATTGAAATAATTTAAATAAATTTTTTACAATAAATGCTTTTTCTCAGTATTTTTTGGGCGGAAACTAAGTTAAGGTCCTAATAGCATCTAAATAAAGAAGAACAAAAATAATACGTTTGTGAAGACACATTTGTGAAGATTACAATGACGTATTCTTCCTCGAAGGAGACAGCCTTACTCACATCTCAGCCATGAAACATCAGATTACCACGCAAAGTGACGCCGCACCGGTAAACGTGCGACTCTATCGCTTACCGGAGCAAAAGAGAAGTCGACAAACAAATATGGGAAATGCTCGACAACAAAATAATACGTGGCAGTAACAATGGAATGCACCGCTATTAACCGTATCTAAGAAAACGGATGCATCAGGGAAAACAAAGTTACGAATCAGGAAATTAAACGGTCTAACTTTGAAGACTCCTTCCTACTACCTAATATCAGCGACATCCTAGATCAACTAGGAAACGCAAAATATTTTTCTACCCTAGCGGCTGGATATCATCAAATACAAATAGCAGAACGAAATAAATGCAAAATCGCTTTTTCAACAGCCACGGGGCACTACGAATTCAATAGAATGCCCTTTGGATTGAAAAATGCGCCAGCCACTTTCCAACGATTAATGAAAACTGTTTTAACTGAATTTCAAGGACTAATATGCCTGGTATACCTGGACGACATAGTTATATACGGGAATAGCCTAGAAGACCATAACAAAAAATTTGTTAATGTATTACAACGAATATGGCAATGTAATTTGAAACTTCAACTAAATAAATGTGAGTTCCTTAGGAAGGAAGTAACCTACCTAGGGCACATAATTTCAGAAAATGGAATTCTATCAGATCTGAAAAAAATAGAAGCTATAACAAACTTCCCGAGACCCACAAAAATTAAAGACATTCAATCTTTTAGGGCTCGCTGGATATTATCGAAGATTCATTAAAAACTTTTCAAAAATTACGACCAAACTAACTAAAAATAACGAAAAATTTGAATGGAGCCAAGAACAACAAATAGCACTCGACAGATTAAAAGAAAAATTAACCATTGCACCAATACTAAAATACCAGGATTTCGAAAAAGAATTCGTCGTCACGATTGACGCATCCGACCATGCAATCGGAGCTATATTATCGCAAGGCCGAATAGGAAGAGACAACTAGATAGCCTACGCGAGCCGCGTATTATCACGTGCGGAACAAAATTATAACACAACTGAAAAAGAATTACTAGCAATAGTTTGGGCCGTAAAACATTTTAGACATTATATTTACGGAACCAAATTTAAAATAGTAACGGATCACAAACCGTTAGTTTGGCTTTTCAACGTTACAGGTTCTGGATCAAGACTAATAAGATAGAGATTAAAACTTGAAGAATACGATTATGAAATCATACATAAATCAGGAAAAACCAATACAAATGCTGACGCATTGAGTAGAAATCCACCAGCAACAGTACTAAATATAAGTACAGAAACCTCAGACGAAGAATGGACAACCAGCGAAGAAGAGGATAAGGAAAACACCAAAAATTATATCTGAAAATATTCAGAAGAAAAGAAGAAACAGATACTTTTTGAATATCACGACACGCCATTGGGAGACCACCAAAAAATCGAAAAAACTTTAAAGAGGATACGATTAAATCATAACTGGAAAGGCATTACTGTCGATGTGACAAAATATATAACTAACAAGGAAACGGTCGGGGGCGTCCCTCACCGAATTTGATAAGCATTGGATATGTTGTAGAGCATCAAAAAACATTAGACACGTATTTTTTTTTATGTGCTTATCTCGAGGTTTAGGGGTTGAAACCACCCCTTGAAAAAAACGGACTTTTTCATTTTTATTTAATATTTCCTAAAATATGAGGTATATGAAAAAATATTTCAGACAAAAGTTTTACAGTATCTTATGCCCTTTCCATCGGTCTATTCAAATTTTTTAAAATGCAATATTTCACCCCCCCCCCCCTTTCCCCTTCGTCACCTTTGCAAATTTTTAAGTTTTTGTAAGGACAAAAATTAAAAAGCATTTCATGCCAAATCCATCGATATATAATAATAGTATGGTTCCTCGATTCAATTCTTGGCAAAACTACATGACTGATAACTTCGCGTTATAGGCACCGCGTTGTGCGAGTAGGTAAGTACTGTACGTTGCGTTGGATTACTTCTCTTCACTTGCGCTATGTTTTATAACTACTTGCGCATATTTTCTCATATTACAAGATAAAAACGAATTAATTCTAATCATATGATATGTAATATACGAAATAAAGACGTAAGCAGAGATAAACAACAGTAAGCATATATAACAACAGTAGCAAATGTGCGCGGCGTCGCAATTTGTACAGAAGTTTTCAATGTATATTAAATATGTTTACTGCAAAGTAAATTGATACAAGATCAAGGCAGGTTAAAATAAAATTGTAATGCATGAAATAAAAGAAACACATATTCTATTACTTTTGCAAGAGAGAGAAAGCGTGTAATGTGAATATACAATATATAATTACTAATTGCTAAAGATAACAGAGAACTCCGGATAAATTATGGAATAGTAATATAAGGAAACAAAGTAGAAAGGAATAATAAATTGTAGTAGAACAATATTTGACAATAATATTTATTTAACAATATATTTTAAAGCAACAGTACAGAATTTGCATATGAACGGATAATGTATTATATTTATTGCACATATTCGTTACAAAGATGATGATCATGGAAAAAATGTGTAATACAAAGCGATTTTTTACACCAAGAACAAGTAATTATGGCAGTTTCGCCACAAATATCGCAATTTACTTTCGAATCCCTTTGGAAACAAAATTCAACCGGTGTTTGAAACTCTGTTGGTCTAATCTCTACATATCCACTTTTAAACCATGCATATCGAAATAAACTTTGAAACCTAGGCGACGAGAATTGATGGTGCGTTAATGATTGTAATTTCAAAATATTATTTCTAGTATGAAGTTCAATTGCAAGATTTAACAATAAAACAGTATCAGAAAAATGTCTAATAAAATTTTTCCATAATCGGAAGCCGTATACATCTAATGGCTGTATTTGTCCTGTTGTACCGGCTGGAATTGTTAGAAAAACAATATCTGTTGCATAATCTGTTCTAGTTTCCGCTATTATGTTGGGACAATGCCCACTCCAAGAATCTAATAATAATACAGATTGTGGCCCAACATTCGGAAAAAATACTTCTTTCAACCAGGTTTTTACATGATTTGACGTTAATTTTCCTGATGTAGAAGCCGTAACAAAAATATTAGGCGCTTTGAACATAGTTTCCTGTACTCTAGGACCAAATGTTCCTGTTACTTCCTTTAAAACAATGAAAAGCGGAGACAATAATCTACCATCCGCTGAAATTGTCGGCTGTATAGTATAACTATGCGTAGTTGCTGATATGGACTGTACTACAGATTCTATCTTTTTTGTGCCTTTATGTGATAACGTACGACCGGAATGAAATTCTAACTGAAATCCGCTCTGATCAGAATTATAAATATTTTCTAATCCATATCTACCAATGTAATATTTTACGTTTTCAATAAATGTATTGCATTTATTTTCAAAATTTGATTTTGATAATAAGGATTTTTTCGTGACAAATTTGGTTATTTTCCGAGACACAATATTATATGCAATTTTGAATCTTTTTACCCACGTCATTGAAGCTTTGAATTTGTCCACATTTTCTTCTTCTTGCGCTCGAGATGCCCATCGAGCGATGTCAATGTCATGAATAATCATTCCTTTTTCAAGTGCTTCATTGAAGCGATTTAGTGTGTATTGAGATATCCTTTTTAATTTTTCTGTTCTACTACCGCCTTCATTTACTTGGTTGTCCCACCGTCGTAATTGTCGTATAGATGTTACCTTTCTAAATCTTCTTTTAACTCCTTCAAGCGATCTTGCTCCTGTTTTACCGCTCTTCCAATAATCTATTGCTTGTTTTTTATAGTCATGTGATATACTTGCTTCAACGGAAGCGCAAATAACTTCTTCTGGAAGATATTCTTGCCCTTCATTTTCTTGTAATAAATCAACATTTTCTGCTTCTGGAACTTCATATGTATTGTAAAAATCTAAAGTATCCTCCTGTTCTATTTCAAATTCATTATCATTTTCTACTTCTCTCAACATATATTCAATCTTCTCGTTCATTTCAATTTCCTTTAGAGTTATTGGACTTTGTGGAGGATTAAGAACATTGAAAGTTGCATAAAGCAACGTAATAACGTTCAAGGCATTAAATTGCATCATTCTGATAAAAAATATTAAAATAAAGTATGTCTTTTGAACTGTGATTATATAAAAAAAAAATATATACTTTATAATAAATGCAGTGGTCTTCTGTTAGTTCTAATGCCGCTTCTTTTGCTTCTCTTTGTTGATACCAAAAATATGTAGTGAATCTAAAATAAATCAATGTCGTGATAATGGAGAAACAGCTTTATAAAAGATATAGAGAGATAGATCACATAGGTGTTATGAAATTTTAAATAAACAAAAAAATAAAATTTATCAACTTATAACAATTTTAGTAGTACCTTTTAAATATTCGTCGAAACATCAATCACAACATTTTATTAGCAAATGATTCTTTAGATACAAAGTCAGAGAATTACGTAAAAAGTGATAGAAAATGATGAGTTACAATAATACAATACTTTAATTACACATGGCACACATGTATGTGTATCCAAAATTAATAACTATAATTATAATTGCACAATTATCACAACGCACAACTCTTTACTTTGTCAACTCACGAGTTAAAATGTCAGTCTTCCGGTACAACGGACATTTATATAGTGGCTATATGGTATGTATATACAATCTATTTTTACCAATGACGATCGCATGATTCTATTCCTGAACGTCGTTTGGCACGACGTTTGCGATCTTCAAAACAACAATATACAGGGTGACTCATTTTAATTAATGCACTCAAATATCTCAAAACCTGTAAGTTTTAGAAGGAAACGTTTTAGACAAAAGTTGTATGGTTTAAGGGGGACATAGATTCCAATGTGAGTCATGTGGTAGATGTCGTTTTCAAGAAATTTTAAAGGTAACGAATTTCTTAAATGAAACTCGGATATTTTTATCGACGACTGTACTTCAGATATATTCTTAAGTGATTAAGCATATATGTAAGAAAATATTTCATATACCATCTGTGCAGTGCAAAAACAAGGTCAACTAGTGCGTCATAGTTTTTCAGTAACAATATTAAGTCACTCATATTAATATATTTTGCAATCATTTTCCGCATAGAAACAGAATCATGTGATCGTGATTAGTAAAAATAGAATCATTCGATTGTATTACGTTCTATATAGCCGACGCCGCGCACAATTGCTACTGTTGTTACATAAGCATATTTATCTCTGCTTACGTCTTTATTTCGTATATTACATATCATATGATTAGAATTAATTCGTTTTTATCTTGTAATATGAGAAAATATGCGCAAGTAGTTATAAAACATAGCGCAAGTGAAGAGAAGTAATCCAACGCAACGTACAGTACTTACCTACTCGCACAACGCGGTGCCTATAACGCGAAGTTATCAGTCATGTAGTTTTGCCAAGAATTGAATCGAGGAACCATACTATTATTATATATCGATGGATTTGGCATGAAATGCTTTTTAATTTTTGTCCTTACAAAAACTTAAAAATTTGCAAAGGTGACGAAGGGGAGAGGGAGGGGGTGGGGTAAAATATTGCATTTTAAACAATTTGAATAGACCGATGGAAAGGGCATAAGATACTGTAAAACTGTTGTCTGAAATATTTTTTCATATACCTCATATTTTAGGAAATATTAAATAAAAATGAAAAAGTCCGTTTTTCTCAAGGGGTGATTTCAACCCCTAAACCTCGAGATAAGCACATAAAAAAAAATACGTGTCTAATGTTTTTTGATGCTCTACAACATATCCAATGCTCATCAAATTCGGTGAGGGACGCCCCCGACCGTTTCCTTGTAAATGTGACCTGTATCAAAAAAATAAATTAATGCAAAGAAATAAAGCTCTAATGATAATAACAGACACACCGAAAAAATCATTCGAAAAATGCGCGTTAGATATTGTAGGTCCTCTCACATTAAGGAAACACAAAAAGGAAATAAATATTTACTAACGTTCCAAGATAACTTAACTAAACTCAGCAAAGCAATATCCATATCAAACCAAAAAGCAGCTACAGTGGCAAAAAAATTCATCGAAAAAAATCGTAATACGGAATCCCTGACAGAATCCTAGCAGACCAAGGGACAAATTTTCTAAGTAATATTTTTAAAACGGTCTGTAAATTATTAAAAATTGAAAAAATGCAGACAACAACGTACTGCCCACAAAGCAACGGTGCCCTGGAACGCTCACACCGTACATTTGTATAATATTTACGACACTATACAAATAAAGACCAGACAAATTGGGATGATTGGATACCATACGCCATATTTACATACAACACGACACTCCATTCGAATTAGTATTCGGACATCAAGCAAACATACCTTCCGACCTACTCCACCCACCGAAGATCACGTACAACATGGAGGACTATGAAGAAATGAAACAAAGACTAAGGACAACGAACAGATTAGCACAACATCACATTAAGGAGGAAAAACAAAAAAGTAAAAAATACTATGACCAGAAAACAAAACAAACTAACTATCAAACAGGAGACCAAGTATTAATATACGATAAAACAGTACGAAGAGGTTGATCTAAAAGCTCGATTCACTATGGATAGGATTCTACGAAGTGATGGAAAAACATCCTAATGAAAATTATACAATAAAACGCGCCCGAAGTACGTTATGTACACACGCGAACAGACTAAAATTATATATAGAAAACTAACAAATAAATGCACTTACCTAAAGTTGCGGCACACCCTTGCCGCGACCGCAGACAATCTGCCCCGGAAAGGCAGGCCGGGAAGCCCCGATACGGACCGACGGCTTCATCCGAGCCCCAGGTACGCCGCTGTTGCCACGACCCAACGGAGAGCGACGTACCCCTATGCCATAGCGCTCCACTACTGGAGGAGGTGCTGAAGATGGCACCGTTCCCTCCGGGGGGGAAAAAAATATGCACCCCACATACAGCACATCTCCACTAAAATAAGCAAATAAGTAAAAAACACCACATCTAAAAATATATAGAAATACAAAATTTATATATAAATAACACTATCTCGGAACACGGAACAGCATACAACATCTTATCCCGAGAAGGATTAAAATAAGACTAAGGGATTCACTCGTCGCAAACATATTAGGTGAAGTAAAAAGTTCTGAGCGTTTTCCGCTAGATGTCTTTAGTGAGCCATACATCTCACGATGTATACATCGCATCGGGTCATACTATACGGCGATTTAAAGGTGACATTACGCTTCAAAAAAAGTTCTGTGACAGTTTTGTGTTTGGTCAAGCCAGTTGTGTGTTACAGCATTCCAAAATGGAGGTAAAAAAAAAGAGAAAATTCGATACATTCTTCAGTACCACTACGACTAAGGTAAAAAGGCCGAGCAGGCGGCCAAAAAAATTTGTGCTGTTTATGGACCCAATACAGTATCGAATGCAACAGCAAAGCAGTGGTTCCAACGATTCCGTTCTGGTAATATGGACGTCGAAGATGAGACACGCTCTGGTAGGCCAATCGTCGAAAATGTCGATAAAATCATGGAAATCGTCGAGTCGGACCGGCATGTGAGCACTTATTCCATTGCCCAGGAACTGAAGATTAGCCAGAAAATTGTTTGGAACCATTTGCATAAAGTTGGTCTCAAGAAGAAGCTCGATGTATGGGTGCCACGAATTGACGCAAAAGAACCTTTTGGACCGAAATGATGCCTGCGATTGTTTGCTGAAACGT
>NW_022639631.1:665838-670723 GCF_010583005.1 Odontomachus brunneus | reverse complement strand
TGATGCCTGCGATTCTTTGCTGAAACGTAACGAAATCGACCCATTTTTGAAGCGGATGGTGACTGGTGATGAAAAATGGGTCACATACGAGAACAACAGCCGAAAAAGATCGTGGTCCAATCGCGGTGAGCCGGCCCAAACGATCGCCAAGCCCGGATTAACGGCCAAGAAGGTTTTGCTGTGTGTTTGGTGGGATTGGAAAGGAATCATCCACTATGAGCTGCTCCCATCGGGCCAAACACTCAATTCGGACCTCTACTGTCAACAACTGATCAGATTGAAGCAGGCGATCGACCAGAAGCGGCCAGAATTGGCCAATAGGAAGAGTGTTGTGTTCCATCAAGACAACGCCAGACCGCACACATCATTAACGACGCGCCAGAAGTTCCGAGAGCTTGGATGGGAGGTTCTATTGCACCCGCCGTATAGTCCAGACTTGGCACCAAGCGATTATCACCTTTTCAAACATTTGCAAAATTTTCTTGATGGTACAAAACTGGTCTCAAGAGAGGCTTGTGAAAATGAGCTGGCGAATTTTTTACCAATAGGGACGAGGATTTCTTCAATCGCGGAATTATGAAATTGCCTTCAAAATGGACAAAAGTTATCGAACAAAACGGCGCATATTTGATCGAAATCGGATAATCCTAACTATGTTAATTTCATCGTCGAAATAAAGCGAAAAAATGCTCAAAACTTTTTACTTCACCTAATATATATGAAATACTCGCAAACAAACAAATAAGTGATATATAAGTAAAGAAAATTAGCTAGAAATCGAAAAATTCTTACAATTAACGTGTACTATAGAGATAAAAATATTTTTACTTTTTTAAACTTACCTCTCATAACTTACCCTAAATATGAGATAATACACATACATCCTTTTCCTGTACATAGTTGTTCGAGAGCGCGGAGAACCTTCTCGAAAAGATCGATCGAATGTTCCAGAATATTCGGTCGATCATCATCATCGCGACAGGCTCGCACTAGCTACAACGTGTAATGTTACTTTAAGGTGAGTTTACTCTAGCAACATCACGTGTCCGGATGACCTTCGGGTTTATGCCACAAAGGGATGATTTCACAACGGTTTTCTAATTGAATTAATAATACGTTTATTATAATATTGTTCAGTCGTGCACAATCGGTTGAATACACTGTTAATACACTTGTTAGATATACTGAATGTCTTTACAAACTTCTATAATAAAGAGTACTTCAAATACGTGCCGTAATCTAGCTTTCTTATTCTTTACTAATACCTTCACGGAAATTCTCCTTCCTTATTACTGAAGGTCCAATAATAAACTCTTACGTTTATGAACAAATTGACTACTCACCAAAGGTGAATATCTTTTAACGAACAAATAAAGAGTAACTTGATTATACTATCCTATCTTATAGAAAGCTTACGGTCCGTCCAAAAACTAACGACTCTCTCCTATTTCTTACTTCTAACTGCTCTCTACCGATTCTCTTTTACTGATCTCTCTTCTCTAGCTCATACCCTCGGTTTTTATAATGCGCGCGCGGAGGTGGGGAAGTTCGTCTCCTCGTACGGCTCTAGAGGTTCAGTTGCATGCATTTAGATGGCGTATGAATGTTGATATCTATGTTGATGTATGAATGCTGATATCTTACAAACGCGAGATCGTTTTTCTACTCGGATTTCGCTCGCTGGTCGCGGTTGCCATGCCGACCACTCGGCCAAACAAACAAATGCTCGCGCGAAACAACTCGCGCGCTAGATCGCCGCTGTTGCCATGCGGACCATATAAGGCAATTTTCTCGAATATTTGGCAACCGCGACCAACCAGCGAGCGACCTGTCGCCAAACGCTTTTTCCTTAAAGCTGCCCTCGTCGACGACGATGAGAGTCTCGCACTTCTAGTCGGCAGCTTCATGTCGCGCAAAAAATATTTCGATCAGCTGATTCGTGGCGACTTCGACTGACTCGTCGAGACCGTCGCCCATACGACGGATAGTCCGGAGTTCAATTTCGGATCTCGGGCCGGCTATCCTGTCGCGACCGCGGAATCCGCTGTGCTTCTGCCTCAAGCGAGATTCGAGGCGGATTCGAGCAGCTTCGCCGCGACTTATCTCGAGCGCCGGAGAGCTAAAACTCTCTCGGGCCGGCTCTCTTCTCTCGCTCGCAAGTCGGCGGAGTTTGCCCGCCGTTTGCCTTTCGCGCCGTGCTCGCGTCATTTCGCTTTGCCTCCGCTGCCTCCGCGATCGCAGAATACGGCAAACTTGACAGTGGTGCGACGTGAACTGTCTCTGTCTCGTAACCAACACTGTTAGTGCGTTAAGTTCGTTGCGGATCTCTTCAACCGTGTAAATCTTTGTATTTTCTTGTTTGTTCAAAGTGCTCGAGAGTGTGTGTGTTCGACGGGACGCGTGCCAGGGACGCGGAAGATATCCGTCGTTCGCGCTCAAGATTTCCGTTCGCGGAGCGTCGGTTAAGCGCACGACAAGATCTCCGTCGCAATCGACTGACTCGGCCGTCGGCACTCTGAAGATCTCCGTTCCGACCTTCTTGACCGTCGAACCTCGCTCTAGAGTGACTCTGTGCATCGTTCTAATAAAGCAAACAGTGATCGTCTCGAAAATGTCTCAATTTCTTCTCCTAGCTCATCTTACCTCACCGCGCCCTGCGCTGGGCAAAATCAGCACTCTCGATCGCTGCCCGACGGGCGCTAAACCCGTCGGATCCGCGACAATAGTCATGATAACATTTTTGCGTTAACATTTTGGTATTATTCATACCAAAATCGCAATTAACCAAGAGACAAACACATATTTGATATTACATGAAAATGAATTAGCGGTATAAAATTTAATAACCAGTATACTTGCCCACAAAAAAACGCAATGTAAAGAATTAATATGGAATCACCTTGTGAAATCCAAATGTATTCAACATTAAAGAACATAAAAAAACTGCCATACGAAGTATATTTTAGCTAATTATACCTTTATGATTGCCCTAAAACAAAAATGTGTGGTTATATTCCACTAAAACAAAAAAATGCGTGGATATATTCGTAGCGGACAAACCGCTCACATTCAATGCCAAGAAAAAATATTTTACGAAAAAATCAACAAAACAGGAATTATAAAAATCAGTGTAGATTAACAGTTGAAGATATTATTTTACAAGCGCGAGATGTAGTAAAAAGCATTCTAATACAAATACATATACCAGAATACAATATAACACTTGAGCAAGAATACATAAACACAATCAAAAATAAAAATAAAATACTACAATTGAAACCGAACAAAATAATTCAAAATCTTTCAGAATTAGTGGAACTGTGCAATAAAATAAAACAAACATATAATTTAGAAAATAGCTCGAACTCCTTGACATACTATAATAAACATACTAAAAACATAATATATCCCACACAGCACGTTGCAGAAATATTGCAATGATATTGCAATATAGTGGTAATATTACATATCACAGTGAAATATTACAGAAATATTACTGAAATATTGCACCTTTACATATGTCATTGAAATATTACAGAAATATTACTGCAGTATTACATACTTATATCATTGAAATATTACACATTTATATCATTGAAATATTACACTTATATATTTGCAATATTATAGTTAAATTATAGCAATATATCATATTCTAAATAGAATGGTGACATCAATTGACATATCAATTTCTTTGACATTATAGACATCATTAAAACATTATTACGGCGTCATTTGAAATCATCTTCCCTTACAGAAATAGTATTTTTTAAAAGTTTCTTTTAAAATTTAGTATTTCGATTTGTTTAATTTGGCTTTTCTTGAATTTTTAAATTTTTTTTTGTTTGGATTAATCATTATAACATTTTGTTAAAAATCTAAAAGTAATTATCACTGGATCACTACATTACATCAATATTTATCGTATATCGAATGTTGTTGCATTGTTTCAATATCTATCAGTAAATTATCCAACAAACACTAAGTAAAAATTATATAACTATTATTTAATGCGTATATTATGCTAAGTATATTATAATGTACTGTGAACACTATAAGGATACATTATATAAGCATGAATTGTAAGAACATTGTTGGAGTCATCAGAGTCACTGTGTGCGTGCTCGACGTCAAGTTAAGCAACAGTTTAATGCAGTCAGGACATGGATGGTGACCAGTGGTTATACTGCTTGAGTTCGAAATTATCGCTGGAGGATTTCACGAAAGTTTGGAGTATATTTGACAACCTTCGATACGTAGTAGTTTATGAAACATGAAAAAACTAGGAATATATAAGTATAGTTTTTTAAATATTATAATTTTTTCACAGTAATATCATTGTGATTTTCACCATTATATTACTGTGATACATTTGCCGCGGCCATTTTAATATTACTGTGATATCTTAGTGATATTCCAGTATTATTTCTGTTATATTCCCTGGTAATATTGCAATGAAAATATTAGGTGAAGTAAAAAGTTCTGAGCGTTTTCCGCTAGATGTCTTTAGTGAGTCATATCTCACGATGTATACATCGCATCGGGTCATACTATACGGCGATTTAAAGGTGACATTACACTTCAAAAAAAGTTCTGTGACAGTTTTGTGTTTGGTCAAGCCAGTTGTGTGTTACAGCGTTCCAAAATGGAGATAAAAAAAGAGAAAGTTCGATACATTCTTCAGTACCACTACGACCAAGGTGAAAAGGCCGAGCAGGCGGCCAAAAAAATTTGTGCTGTTTATGGACCCAATACAGTATCGAATGCAACAGCAAAGCGGTGGTTCCAACGATTCCGTTCTGGTAATATGGACGTCGAAGATGAGGCACGCTCTGGTAGGCCAATCGTCGAAAATGTCGATAAAATCATGGAAATCGTCGAGTCG
>NW_022639631.1:654511-659243 GCF_010583005.1 Odontomachus brunneus | reverse complement strand
GATCGCCAAGCCCGGATTAACGGCCAAGAAGGTTTTGCTGTGTGTTTGGTGGGATTGGAAAGGAATCATCCACTATGAGCTGCTCCCATCGGGCCAAACACTCAATTCGGACCTCTACTGTCAACAACTGACCAGATTGAAGCAGGCGATCGACCAGAAGCGGCCAGAATTGGCCAATAGGAAGAGTGTTGTGTTCCATCAAGACAACGCCAGACCACACACATCATTAACGACGCGCCAGAAGTTCCGAGAGCTTGGATGGGAGGTTCTATTGCACCCGCCGTATAGTCCAGACTTGGCACCAAGCGATTATCACCTTTTCAAGTATTTGCAAAATTTTCTTGATGGTACAAAACTGGCCTCAAGAGAGGCTTGTGAAAATGAGCTGGTCAAGTTTTTTACCAATAGGGATGAGGACTTCTTCAATCGCGGAATTATGAAATTGCCTTCAAAATGGACAAAAGCTATCGAACAAAACGGCGCATATTTGATCGAAATCGGATAATCCAAACTATGTTAATTTCATCGTCGAAATAAAGCGAAAAAACGCTCAGAACTTTTTACTTCACCTAATATAATATTGCTGTGATATTTCTGCGTTATTACGTGTTGTGTGGGATACTACAGCACCGAGCGGAATAACGGTGATAATAGTAATTATAATTGCAATGTTCCTAATAAGAAAAATAAAAAAGGGAAGAAACCCTCCAATTATAATAGAACATAATACCGAACGAAACATAAGAACACGTTCCAAACCAATAACGGTGATAATAGTAATTGTAATTGCAATGTTCCTAATAAGAAAAATAAAAAAGGGAAGAAACCCTCCAATCATAATAGAACATAATACCGAACGAAACATAAGAACACGTTCCAAACCAATAATACATACAATTTCTGCACTAGCACACAAACATAGCCTACACGTATAGTTACAAGTATTACACGATTGTAACCATATTTGTACACGGAAAAAACAAAATTATAACAAAGCGGAAAATGTAAATAAAAATTAAAGAATAAAATACATATAGCATATTACACGATTATAACCAACATTGTAAACTGGAAAATAATGATTATGTAAAGACCAAAAGCTGTCGCAATTCGAAAAAGGCGAAAACGTCGTTTTCTTTTTCCATGGGGGGAGACATATTATAATCGTAAATATTATTTTGGGCGCTGCCGAAACGCTTCACGAAGAACCGTTTCGACCGCGCTACAACGAGGCAGCGGATGTGCAAGTGAAGCGGATGTGCGCTAAGCACCACCTACATTCCGCGTCTCGGATTTTGAGTCGGAACATACCGGGCTATTATCAAATTTGACAACCTCTTTGTTGCTAAGGTACCTCCTCCGCTAAGGCGAACAACTATTATAAAGGAATGGTGAAGTCGCGCACGTAGGATTTATTACTCCGGTATTTCGCCCGCGATGTTCGTACCCGTCGCGCATTCCGCGCATTACTATAAGAATTCGGGAGTTTATAATAAACAGACCAGTACTTGTTATGTTAAAGTCTGTTATATATAAGTGTGATTACATTCTTTTCTTATGGAGCATTCTCACCGCCACACACCCTATCGCGCCGATAACGCCGACTCCAAATATCTTTTCCTTCGTGCCCGACTAAAAGGGGCACGACATAAGTATCATGTTTATCTAAACACACCACCCACGATCTACTTACAGAGCACTCATACTGATAAAGAGCGCCGAGCTCAAGGCGAATGAATTGTCAACAGAGCATCTTTATGAAATTCAAGAATTCCAACACACACCAGGAATATACTTTGATAGACAAGGATATCTACATCCGGTAGCTGCAACCTAAAAAACGGTAATAAAAATCAACACAGGTTCATTAATACAACGAATTTCACAAATACAAACCTACCTTGATAGAACACAAGAAATATGTAATACGCAACAAACCATAGGCACAACATGGGAAATGTACACTAATTTAAGCAACCTAATTAGTAAGGACTTACAACGCGCAAGAAAATTAACTAATAGCATAAATAAAATCTATAAATCCATCTCGACCTTACGTCGTGGTTTAATAAATGGGATAAGTTCAGTAGCCAAATCTTTATTTGGAACAATGGATGCCAACGACGCAATTATAAGCGAATTTCGCAAATTATAAGCGAACAATTATACCCATTATAAAATAACAAAGAAATGATACAACATGCAGTAAAAAATCAAATTCTAAACGTAACTATAGGACACGTTAGAAACGTTAGACAATAATTTCAAATTAGTATGGAATCAATTAGTATGAATCAATTTTATAGAGAAGAAGCAGAGATCTATGAAAAATAGCAAATCACTGAACACTATATGATTAACACTATATGATTACTTAACGCAAGTAATTAACAAGTAAGTGACAAATGACCTAACAAATGACATTAACGACATAATACCATACATAGATAATGCCAAGTCGAGAAGACTACTACCTCAACTTACACTCATTGAAAATATAATCGCACAACTTAAAAAATCAACAATACACTTACTTCAAAACATACACTTTCCATTTACACTCGCCACCGAGCATTGGCTAGAAATAGAGAAATTCATCAAAATCAGTGCATATTATTATAATGAAAACATTTACACAATTTAAAAAATTTCCCTAATAACATATTCCATTTATACAATCATTAACACAATAGCCTTCCCAGTACACAAGGTAAACGACATTTTTATACTAACAGAAACAACATACACTAAATTCGCAATAGATACAGAATTGAATACTTATCTTACATTGGACGAAAACGATCTATTAGAATGTATTCACATAAAAGATCATTACACTTGCACACAAGAAAACACGATTCATAAAATTCATCCAACAATATCGTGCTAAATCCAAATGTATACGGAAACAAAAAATAAAGAAATATATAGAACAAAACATATCACTTCAGAAAACACAATTTTAATTCCCTTGTGACGTGACGATTAGTAAATATCGTCCGTCACTAGTAGACCATAGTAAGGAAGCATTATGAGCTTCCCGGTTGCAGGCGGATGTCGCGTCCTAGCCGTGAGGCGTTTAGGACGCGAGCCTACGCAGCCCTCGAATCATTTTTTGTGTATAAATACGGTCATCGAGGTTGAGTCCGGAAGAAGAAGGCAACCATCAAGGAAGACTGCTGCCGCCGTGGGAGAGAAAGAGCCTGCGAGATGAACAGCCGTAGGACCTGCTACTCCAGGTAAACCGCTTCCGTTAATAATACGACTCTGTAGGGACCCACAGGGTGGGAAACTTAACACAGACCTGTTTCCACAGACTTGTTTCAGCAACATCCTGAACGTCGAGGCGAAGCTGCCGAAATGGAGCGATCACAGGCTGTCGCAAAGGAGCTTAAGCCAAGATCGGACGGACGAGGAAGCTCCAAAGACTGACGTACAGAAAACAGTTGCCCAGAGTCAGAGATCGGGAACTGGGGGAAATATTCTGCCAATGAGCGCCCAAGAGCTGTCGGAAGCTGGTTTAAACACCTAAAATAAAACGGGACGACAACGACCGTTCGAGAGCTTTTGTCGCCAATCTCGCCGATAGCACAGAAACTAGTGTGAAGGACGCGCCATCCGTGGAGCCGAGACCAGGAAGACGAAGCACCGACGACTCGACTTTCGACTCGTAAGACCGCTATTGTATCCAGGATCATTTTGTGTGAGTCCGGAGGGACCGCCGAGGCCAGCTACCGACTGCCCCCGCTCCGCTCGAGTTTTGGCGAGTCCGTTCCAAAAGGGACGAAGTTATTTTGGTGGTTTTCGCGTCGCGTAGTGGGCGAGGCGTCGACGAGCGGGGACCTGGCCGTCCTCCTGGGCGAGGGCAAGGGCTCGCGTCCCTCCCGCGCGTTGGGGACAAGCTCAAGGGATCACTTCGACGTTAGTGAAGCCGCCGAACATCTGCCGGTTGTACCGTTGACGCGGACACACCGCCAAGTGCTTACGCGGCTGTCGTGACCTCCGCCGGTCACGACGCTAACTCGCGCTGCCGAATATCTCTGTCGCGATTGCGAACAAAGACTCAGTTTTTTATCAAATCATTTTTGCTGCCGGTTAATAACATTGTAAACTTCAACGAACAATAAACGTTGTCGCAAGATATTGGGGATCACTTAATTGTCCTCGCCGCCGCTCTATCCCTTCACCTCCGACCTCGCGCGAACCAGCCCCTCTACCGCGCGGAGGGCTAAGCTGCCGGACGTTCGGGTCAGCTGTTCGGGCGGACGACGAGTGCTACTCTTCAGCGAGACTAACCTTTTCGTGTTTAATGGACGAGTCTTTTAGTGGGTACGGACCGCCGTACCTGGCGCCCAGTTAGAGTTTTTCGTGTTGAGCTGTCGGGTCTCGCGAAATCCGCCGAACTGTGAGAGCTGACCAAAAAGAGTAATAATTTTGTCGCTGCACCCGATTCGTGTGCCGACTGCACGAGTCGCGAGTGCAGCGTTACACCCTTAAAAGGAAAAAACGCTGTACTCAACACATAACACACAAAAATTACGTATATACGATAAAAAATATCAAAACATAATAACAAAAACAGGAATAATTACACTTAAACAACAATGTGAACTAACCATAGGAAACACCATAATACAATCACAAGAAACAACATCAGACAACATATTAGAAATATATATATATATATATATATATATATATATATATATATATATATATATATATATATATA
>NW_022639631.1:654255-654424 GCF_010583005.1 Odontomachus brunneus | reverse complement strand
ATATATATATATATATATATATATATATATATATATATATATATATATATAATGTGAACTAACCATAGGAAACACCATAATACAATCACAAGAAACAATATCAGACAACATATTAGAAATATATATATATATATATATATATATATATATATATATATATATATATATA
>NW_022639631.1:649911-653690 GCF_010583005.1 Odontomachus brunneus | reverse complement strand
TATATATATATATATATATATATATATATATATATATATATATATATATACCAAATTATAACCTGACAATTACATAGAAAAACATGATAGAAAACACGATCACAACATCAAACTTAAATTTAACAAAATTATCACACAACTCATCCGAACTACTAAAATTAAAAACACAACTAGCCAATATACAAAAAAAGTCTTGCACATTCCATCGTCCCGAACTTTGAACAGTCAGACGATCACTGTTGTCGCTAAGTTATCCCCCCTGATTAGAATTCGAAGTATTAGGTGTACAACTTTGCTTTCGCCGTTTTCTTATAGATGGCTTTAGCGGTAAGTGGTGGTCGAAATAAATAGATCATAGATGTCATGCAATAAACTTTGGCATCTGTCAACATAACCCCATAGAAACATTAGTCGATTTGTGTCTGCATCATAAAGTTATTCTCGATTGAAAATGTCAGTTTACGAGCCAAATTCTCGTCATTTGCGGGAGGTTTTAATTTTCTGCTTCAATATAAAGAAATATGCGGCTGAGGCTCATCGAATGCTCTCAAATACTTATGGTGAGGCCGCTATTAATGAAAGAACGTGTCGTGAGTGGTTTCAATGCTTCAAGAACGGTGATTTTGACGTCGAAGACCGGCATAGCGGTGGAAGAGAGAAGGTTTTCGAAGATACAGAATTGGAGGCATTTCTTGATCAAGACTCGTGTCAAAATCAAGAAGAATTGGCACGATCATTGGGAGTGACTCAACAAGCCATTTCAAAACGCCTCAAAGCCATGGGAATGATTCAGAAGCAAGGAAATTGGGTGCCGTACGAATTGAAGCCGAGAGATGTTGAACGACGTTTGTTTGCTTGTGAGCAGCTGCTTGAAAAGAGTGGGACCCGATTGACCACGATACGATTGGACACAGATTGTAATGATTGGTTCGACCTAGTAATTCACTAGATAATTCTTTTCATTGGTTGGTTGTGTCCAATCGTACCATGGTCAATCGGAACGCTCCCGCTTGAAAAATAAAGACGGAAAGGATTTTTGCATCGCATTGTGTCTGGGGACGAAAAATTGGTTCATTACGATAACCCCAAGCGCAGAAAATCATGGGGAGTTCCCGGCCATGCTTCCACGTCGACGGCCAAACCGAATATTCATGGCTCTAAGATCATGCTCTGTATTTGGTGGGACCAGCTCGGCGTAGTGTATTATGAGCTGTTAAAACCGACTGAAACAATCACAGGCAATCGGTATCGAACGCAATTGATGCGTTTGAGCCGAGCATTGAAAGACAAACAGCATCAATACAACGAGAGACACGATAAAGTGATTTTGCAGCATGACAATGCTCGACCCCATGTTGCGAAAGTGGTCAAGACATACTTGGAAACGATGAAATGGGAAGTTCTACCCCACCCGCCGTATTCTCCAGACGTTACTCCTTCTGACTATCACTTGTTTCGATCAATGGCACACGGCCTGGCTGATCAGCACTTCCAGTCTTATGAAGAAGTGAAAAATTGGATCGATTCGTGGATCACCTCAAAAGATGACCAGTTTTTTCGACGCGGGATTTGTACGTTGCCCAAAAGATGGGAGAAAGTAGTGGCCAGCGATGGACAATACTTTGAATCATAAATATATAACCAGTTTTTTACAATAAAGCTTCGAATTTCGGAAAAAAACGGCGGAAGCAAAGTTGTACACCTAATAATATTAATAATGATGCATGTTTTGGTAAGAATATTTTAACAGTCATTGCTTATATAAACAATTTCAGTGACAAATTTAACATAAATTATGCATATGAAATAGTATTCTTTATAAATTGGCTTAATACAGTATTATCTAAAAAATACTGCTTGATATATGTATCACATAATTTATGTAAAATAAATAAATTATATTTCAATAAATTATGCTTTTTAGGAGGATTAGCATCTCAGTCATCTGCTGATCGCAGCTGTACTTTAGATAGTAATTCTATAATGGAAGAAACGGATGGTTAGTAATTCTCTACTTGTTTATGTTTTATATTACAGAATAATTGTTTTAGCAAATATTACGTATTACTTATAGATACTGCAATAGATTCCATGTTTACTGAGCAAAACGATAATGATACGAGTGAAGATTCACTAGGAGAAGGTAAGAGACCTTTAGAATATGGTTAGTAGTTGTAACATTTTGTGAATATAACCCAATTAACCAATTATTACCCATATTACCAAAATAATTTGCAATTCAGGTTTTAGGTGGTCTCATGCAGCAGTGTTACTCTTATTAGAAGAATACAGGTTGCGCGAAAAAGATATATCTTCTGGGAAGATAACACATAAGAGAGCATGGGATCAAATATCAAAAGAAATGATCGGAAAAGGATATTTTGTAACTGGCGAGCAATGCAGCACTCGCATATATACAATGAAGCGCACGTACAAAGTATTATTATTATAGTAAAAGATCACAATGAAAAATCCAGTAACAATAAACGGACATGGCCGTATTATGACATAAGTATATGATGGCAAGCAAAGGGATTAACATATAAAGTTATATTAAAATTGCACCAACATTATTTTAGCTTTAAACGAGACTGAAAACTTTAAATCTCTTATGTCAAAGCAAAAGCGATACTGAAAGTGTTTGTGCTATAGTATAAGAAAATAAAAGTTTTACGTCTTGTTTAAAATCAAATTAATATTGGTGTAAAAGGTTAAATATTATATTATCTGTTTAGATAATGGAAAATCTTCTTGATAAAAAGCCGTACATGGCACCTCTATCAACCTTATCATCTAGTGGTGCGGAAACGTCTAATAGCAGTTGTAGCAGCCCTACCCTCTGTACCGTGGCGGCAGATGATAATAATCACGTTCTTCGTAGTCGTTCTAGTCACTGAGCTATTTATTAAAGATGAAAAACCGGTTGCATTATTTTAGCTTCAAGCGAGATTTCTAAATTTAAAGTTTGTTGTTTGATGATACGCTTATCTACATTTTACACCGAAAAAGGAGTAATGAAATTAATGAACACCAGTGTACAAGAAATTTAAAATGTTAAGTCTTTTGTGTTGAAAGTCAAAATATTGTTAGTGCAACCGGGGCTAATGAAAATAGAAATTGTATTAATAATTCTATAATTTGGATGAAAGGACTTAATCTCAATTGCACCATTATTTAAGCGAGATTTTAAACTTGAAACTTTTAAGCGAGATTTTAAATTTAAAATTTATTGTACCACAAAGCAGAAATTATACTAAAAGTGTTTTAAAGTAATTTTTTAAAAATTAGCTCGATTTAAAGTATATTTGGTATTGTTTCTGTTTTGGTACAACAATTTTAAAGTTTCTCTTAAAGCCCAAATAGTGTTGGGGTAACTAGACCTCCCTTACGGAAAAACGTGCATAAACACTAAAAATGAGTGCTAACTCTCAATTTTGAGAGATCACTCAAATTGGGGTATATATTCGTAAAATTTGAGAGTAAACTCCAAAAATGTAGTGTAAACACTCAACTTTTGAGCGTTTGTTCCATTAGGACTTAGATCGAGTCATAATATTATTATTCTGTAAAAAATAATATTTAATATATACAGGGTGGACCATTTTAATCCATCCAGTCGAATATGTCGAAAACCAAGCACGGGAGAGAAAAATTTTTCAGACAAAAGTTGTTTGGTTTCGAGGGGACCATAAGATGGTACCATTGCTTTGACCTTGAAGAATTATTTGAAAGTCACATGAAAGTCACCTCAATTTTTTTAAACGGCATCCCCTATTTTT
>NW_022639631.1:649662-649765 GCF_010583005.1 Odontomachus brunneus | reverse complement strand
TAATGAAATGTTTCTTCATTGAGTACTTTTCGAGTTATAAAGCTCCAAAGTTGCAATATGAAAAAATTCAAAATATCTCGTAAAGTATTCACATTCCGTCTTA
>NW_022639631.1:642756-649389 GCF_010583005.1 Odontomachus brunneus | reverse complement strand
GATGCCGTTTAAAAAAATTGAGGTGACTTTCATGTGACTTTCAAATAATTCTTCAAGGTCAAAGCAATGGTACCATCTTATGGTCCCCTCGAAACCAAACAACTTTTGTCTGAAAAATTTTTCTCTCCCGTGCTTGGTTTTCGACATATTCGACTGGATGGATTAAAATGGTCCACTCTGTATATGTATTCGCAGGAAAACGTAGAATCAATGACATTGCAACAAGTATAATTGAAAGTCGTACATTAGCAGAAAAAGGGAGAGACAGGCGACACGAAGAAAGCATGGCAATAAAAAGAAACTTCTTGATAAGTTAGATATTATAATTGAAAATTTGTAAAAATTTATTTTTTTTTTTTATACACTGTTTCATGTATTTCTTTCAAGCAGAACTTCCGTTAATATTCTTCTCTATAAGCAAGATATATAATTTTTTAAAAATTTGCAACTTTTATTTACTTTCTTTAAAAATGGGCATGAAAACTTTTTTAGTTATACAAAATAAGATGTACAAAACTACCGCCGTGCCTTTATACTGTTTTGTCGAATTATAAGCGTTAATCTATTAATATTATCTTATATATGGGAATATTATCTTATATATGGGAAAAGTATTCTAAGCGAAAGTCGAATTATAAGCGTTATATGTTATATATGAAAATAATAAAAAGAGAAATAAAGTTATTATAACTATGTACTTTATTTGTGTATATTTATATTTGTAGTAACGTTGCGACTACAATTGTGAGGAATTTACTTTGAAATTACATTTTTAAACGTATATAAAAGAAAACAATAAAAGTAAAATCAAAGAATTTGCCGAATAACACTTGCATAACGTGAAAATATAATACATGACAGCCCTGTGAAGTTAGTCCCCCCAATATTCGAAAAAATACAATTTCTACAACTAATTCGTTTGCTCATCGTTTGCACATGTTTGCACATCAAGAATTTTCGTTTGCACACTTCTAGTTTCAAAGTTATTGAAAAAATAATTTTGGGGGGGCCAACTTCACACTAGCCCCTCAGCATTCGAAAAAGTAAACTTTCTTTAGCTCAAACGATTGCACATCGTTTGCACATGTTTGCACATCAAGAGTTTTCGTTTGCACACATTTAGTTTAAAAGAAATTTAAAAACAATTTTGGGGGGCTAACTTCACACTAGCTCCCCAAGTTGCTCAAACTTGAGTCACAATGCATGTAATCGATAGATTTTCGTTTATACATTTCAAAACAACTCGAATTTTCGTTTGCACACCTCTAGGAAAAAAGTTATTTGACATTAAACTTTGAGGAGGCCAAACTCACACTTGGCAAAATTTATAACTGCAAAATAAAATTGTTTGATGTATGATATCGTTAGATCTTCGTTTGCACATTTCGAAACAAGTCGAATTTTCGTATGCACACCTCTAGAAAAAAAGTTATTTAACATTGAATTTTGGGGAGGTTAACTTCACACTTGGCGAAACCTAGGTTAAAATTGAAGGAAAAAATTGTTTGACGCATGATATCGTTAGATTTTCGTTTGCACATTTCGAAATAAGTCGAGTTTTCGTTTGCACACCTTTAGAAGAAAAGTTATTTAACATTGAATTTTGGAGGGTTAACTTCACACTTGGCGAAACCTAGGTTAAAATTCCGGGAAAAAATTCTCTGACGCATGATATCGTTAGATTTTTGTTTGCACATTTCGAAACAAGTCAAATTTTCGTTTGCACAACTCTAGGAAAAAAGTTATTTAACATTGAAAATTTGGGGGTTAACTTCACACTTTGCGAAACCTAGGTTAAAATTCCAGAAAAAAATTCTCTGGCGCATGATATCGTTAGATTTTTGTTTGCACATTTCGAAACAAGTCAAATTTTCGTTTGCACAACTCTAGAAAAAAAGTTATTTAACATTGAATTTTGAGGGGGCAACTACACACTTGGCGAAACTTAGGTTAAAATTGCAGGAAAACTTGTTTGACGCATGACATCGTTAGATTTTCGTTTGCACATTTCGAAACAAGTCGAATTTTCGTTTGCATACCTCTGGAAAAAAAGTTATTTAACATTGAATTTTGGTGGGGCTAACTTCACACTTGGCGAAACTTAGGTTAAAATTGGAGGAAAAAATTATTTGACGCATGATATCGTTAGATTTTCGTTTTTCACATTTCGAAACAAGTCGAGTTTTCGTTTGCACATCTCTAGAAAAAAAGTTACATGACATTGAATTTTTAGGGGGCTAACTTCACACTTGGCGAAACCTAGGTTAAAATTGCAGGAAAAAATTGAAAAAATTGACGTATGATATTGTTAGATTTTTGTTTGCACATTTCGAAACAAGTTGAATTTTCGTTTGCACATCTCTAGAAAAAAAGTTATTTAACATTGAATTTTGGGCTAACTTTTTCACTTTCCGAAACCTATGTTATAATTGCAGTTAAAAATTGTCTGACGCATGATATTGTTATTGATATTGATTTCCGTTTGCACATTACGAATTATGATATCATGCGTCAAACAATTTTTTTGCATTATAACCTAAGTTTTGGTAAATGTGAAAATAGCCCCCCAAAAATTTAATGTTAAATAACTTTTTTTTTCTACAGGTGTGCAAACGAAAACTCGAGTTGTTTCGAAATGTACAAACGAAAATTTAATGATATCATGCGTCAGACAATATTTTTTACAATTATAAATTTCGGCAAGTGTAAAGTTGAAACCCTAAAGTTTAATGTTAAATAACTTTTTTTCTAGAGGTGTGCAAACGAAAACTCGAGTTGTTTAAATATGCAAACGAAAACCTAACGATATCATGCGACAGACAATTTTTTCCTGCAATTTTAATCTAGGTTTCGCCAAGTGAAATCTAACGATATCATGCGTCAGTCAATGTTTTTCCAATTATAAATTTCGGCAAGTGTAACTTTAGCCTCCTTAAAATTCAATGTTAAATAACTTTTCTTCTAGAGATGTGCAAACGAAAATTCGACTTGTTTCGAAATGTGCAAACGAAAATCTAACGATATCATGCGTCAAACATATTTTTCCTTCAATTTTAACCTAGGTTTCGCCAAATGTGAAGTTAGTCTCCCCAAAATTCAATGTTAAATAACTTTTTTTCTAGAGGTGTGCATACGAAAATTCGACTTGTTTCGAAATGTGCAAACAAAGATCTAACGATATCATACGTCAAACAATTTTATTTTGCAGTTATAAATTTTGCCAAGTGTGAGTTTGGCCTCTCCAAAGTTTAATGTCAAATAACTTTTTTCCTAGAGATGTGCAAACGAAAATTCGAGTTGTTTTGAAATGTACAAACGAAAATCTATCGATTACATGCATTGTGACTCAAGTTTGAGCAACTTGGGGAGCTAGTGTGAAGTTAGCCCCCCAAAATTGTTTTTAAATTTCTTTTAAACTAAATGTATGCAAACGAAAACTCTTGATGTGCAAACATGTGCAAACGATGTGCAATCGTTTGAGCTAAAGAAAGTTTACTTTCTCGAATGCTGAGGGGCTAGTGTGAAGTTGGCTCCCCCAAAATTATTTTTTCAATAACTTTAAAACTAGAGGTGTGCAAACGAAAATTCTTGATATGCAAACATGTGCAAACGATGAACAAACTAATTAGTTTTAGAAATTGTATTTTTTCGAATATTGGGGGTGCTAACTTCACGGGGCTATACATGACAATATTATTTTGGTTTCTACATGGATAACTAATTTAAAGAAATACTGGTGCAACAATAAAAACGTTTCACTTACATTTAGCATTTAAAGAATATTTCCACAAATACACAATGTTTAAGATAATAAAAAAGTTATCATACATGATCATAGAGATATTTTACTTATAAATTACATAGTGTATCTTAATGTACATAACTGTAACGCCCATGGAACAATACTGTCTCTAGTGTCAACCACAGATGTCCTGACACAAACTCACGACCAAACTATCAGACCATTAACCTGGAACAAAACATAACAAGTATGTTCTTAATGTAGTACATACTCAGATAGCTAAATCTGCGCGAACAAATTTTGAGCAGAGCTTGCTATCAACTTTTGATAGCAAATAGATAACAAATTTGATGCAGGATCTGTTATATCAAATCTTGCTGCCAAATTGCCGTCAGATTTGTGGCACAGCTTGTTGTCGGATTTGCAGCAAAATCCGCGCAGAGCTTGTGGCGATTTGACGACAGATTGGCAGCAGAAACCGCGCAAACCTTGCTGCATTGAAAGCTTTGCATGGTTTTTGCTGCAAAATTGGCATTTGTCCGACAGCAAGATCTGTCGCCAAAACCGTAGCCTAATGTAGTCACAGATGGCTATGGTTTTGCTGTAGGTTTTTGATCAAATTTGCTGCCAATCTGCGCGCAGTCTGCATTCAATTTGTTTACTGGGTAGTTGTATATATAAAATACATATACATTTCCAATTTGATAGAGAGAAAAGGAAAAGGCAGAAATTATAAGATATTACAAAAAATATAAATACAATGACAACATACTCATTTTCATAGTTTTGTAAAATATTAGATTTTACGCATTTCTCATGATAAATCTTTCACAGATTAAGTCCCTTTTAATGGCACCAGTATGAGCAATATGACTATTATCAACATTAGCCTCTTCAGCGATGTCCTGTACGTGCTCGTCGAAGTGTACTTCAAGTTCATCACCTTTTATTAAGCATATATTATGCAGCACGCAGCATGCAATAATGTGTCTCGGAACTAAGTCGACTCGTTCATAGGAAGTTCATAGGAAGTATAGTCAGAGAAGACTTCTGAATCTTCCTTTTAGTAGCCCAAACGCTCTTTCGATGGCTATCTTTCCAGATGCATGACAAAAGTTGTAATTTTTTTGACGTTCTGTCAAATGTCTGTTGTCTCTATACGGTATTAGTAAATTGTCATGCAATTTGTACGCTAGGTCTCCGACCAAGTGACAATCATCTGGGAATTTGGATATATCTCCCAAGTAAGACTGCACCTCTGACAGTCGGAATATTCGTTGATCGTGAACCGATCCAACGTGCCCAGTGTAGCAATGAATAAAGTGACAACTGTCATCACAGATAGTCTAAAAAATAAACATGTAAAACAAAATTGATAAAAAACATTTGACATAGAAAGCTATGTTGCGCTTGTTAATACAAATTGTTTTCTACACTAAGATTTCTATTGTTTCCAGTTAGATCAACGTTACTAAAATAATGTTAGTGTAAATGGACCATAATTATTATCTAATCAGTCCAAATATATTTGTAGGATCATCGTATGAACTATATCAAAATAATATAAATTTGCACATTACCTGCAGTTGAATAGAATGATGGTCTTTCCAGTTAACATAAGTCTCTGGATTATGTTTTGGAGCTGGGATATTAATATGTGTCCCGTCAATTGCACCAATGATTTTTGGGAAATCACTGGTGGCTTCGAATGCGGACCATATTTTATTGACTTCTTCGCATGTAGGTCATCTTATAAAAAGAAGTGCCAGCTCAACAAGAACATTAATAACACGTCATGTCACATGTAATGCAATACTTCTACCAACATTGAATCTGTCACAAATCGAGCTGTATCAAAACATTAAGAACTACTTTTACTAAGCTTCCGTTAAAGTAATCATTCTCAAAGTTCTGCAGTAAAACGCAGGATTCCAAGTGAGCTATTTTTAATTCCTCTTTCTGCACCAACCCCCTTATAGAAATGTAATACTGATAAGTAATAATTTGGCCAGTGATAATTACTGTCGTTCAATAATTTTATTACTCGTACTAGTAATAAAATTACTATTTATTACTGGCCACAGCCAGTGATACTTTTCTATAAGGGTCTAACAGCAGCTTCACTTGAAATTACTATTACTGTTAAAATTACTACTTTATATTAGTGTCAAAACTACTATCGACCAATAAGTTTCGTGTAATTATTAAAAATTTTTTGTAAGAGTTAATGATACAGTGAAAAAATCAGTACTGCTTAACAAACATGTTTGTTAAGTATATATTACTAATTGCTGAGTAGAAAATCATATAATTTTAAAACTGCTAGCAATGTAGCGTAAAATATTTAGAGCCTAGTTGTACCAACGTTATTTTGCCTTCAAACAAAATGAAAAAGTTAAAATTTAAATCTATCAAAATATCTATCAAAATAAAAAAACATAAAAATTATTTTAATTTGCTTTTATCTTGTTAAAATTTGCATAAGTTAAATCACGTGAAGTGTCACTTTTACTTAAGTACAACAATTAAAGTTTTAAGTTTTATTTAAAACCAACATTATATTCATGCCCTTATAGAAATATCATACTAAGAATCATTGATTAATTACTTATTTTCAGTATTAAAAGTACAGTATTTAGTAATATTCTGTGATTCAAATACAGCTTTTAGTACTCAAGTATTTCAATATTTAATGTTACAAATCCTATCTTATGATTGATTTCAATACTTAAATATTAATATGTAATACTTCGTCCAGTGATAAAATACTTACGCAGAACATTGTCAATATTTAAATACTAATATATAATACTTTGCTAAGTGATGAAATACTTACGCAAAGTACTGTTAACATTAAAAGTATTAACCCAGACAGCATATAATATTAGTAA
>NW_022639631.1:641509-641686 GCF_010583005.1 Odontomachus brunneus | reverse complement strand
AATTTGTAAAATAAGCTGTAAAATTATGAATTTATAAATAAAAAAAGTGATTTATTTGATTTAAAATATTTATATATATAAGAATAAACAAATGATTTCTTTACAAGGAGAAAATTTGTTTTTAAATGTAAATCTGTTTAAATAAATATTTGTTTGTTTTATAAGTAAATAAAATAC
>NW_022639631.1:640067-641499 GCF_010583005.1 Odontomachus brunneus | reverse complement strand
AATCTATTCTCTTCTTTTAAATAAATCATATGCTTTCGTATATGGATACACCATATGTACACAATATAAAGCGTCTCTTAATCAAAGTGACAGTGACGCAGTAGATAAGGTGAACGACACAAGAATCAGCTCAAGTAACAGACTCACGTCAAAATGACGTAAAAAACTGGTCATAAGTGGTCGAATGACGTCAAGTGACTAAATAACGACGTCTTTAAAACGTCTTTTTTGTGACATCTTAATGACGTTTCTGTATAACGTCTTAAAAATGTATTATTGACGTTTAGAGACGTCATAAAACGTCATTAAGTCGTCTAAAATGTCGTCATCGGTCTGCAACATTAGACTATCATTTTGACGATATTCTCACGATATTTTTGATCATTCCTTGGTTATTTTTTATCCTGAACTTACTTAGATTTGGATGTCATTTTGACGTGTCTGCTACCTGGGAGAGGTCTCAGGCTCGAATTTCAGCAAAGCCCATACAGCACAGAAGCTTGCAGCAACATTGCTACAACGTTGCAAGATTGCATATTGCAGTGCAATGTTGCAGAGACTTTGCAATGACATTAATTTGCAATATTATTTTAGCAATATAGCAATTTTAGTAATATTTAAAAAAATATTACGAATATAATATATTTTATTTATTTATTAGTTATTTTTGTTACTTGTATTTCAAATTCAGTAATGTTTTACATTAATAATACTTGTAGAATAGTACTTAGAATAGCACTCATTAGTGGCAATCCTTAATTTGTTTTATTGCATATTTTTTATACTTCTTATACCGTTTTTTCGGAGAAAATACTTTCTTTAGATTTAATATTCGTACTTGTTTAATTTTGTGGTTTTTTTTTATTTCATTAAAATATTATATTCTTAAACAAAATATCTTTTTTTAAAATAATGAAAATAAAACTTTTATTTCGTTCAAGGAAACCATCCCAGACAGCACAATCTACTAAAAGATGTCTTAAAAACGTCCAAAAGATGTACTTATTTCTTTTGGAAGTTTTTTAGACGTCTTTAAGATATCTTTTAGCAGTTTGTGCTGTCTGGGATGTCATTTGATGAAACAACATTATTGTTTTAAATAATATTTTTTAAAATTTAGTAATTTTCAAAATTTAGTAATTTGATTTGTTTAATTTAGATTTTATTGAATGTTTTAATTTTTTTTTTGTTTGGATTAATCATTATAACATTTTGTTAAAAATATAAAAGTAATTATCACTGGTTCACTACATTAAAAGCGAGGCAGAAAAGCGAAATTCTATATTATAAGATACATACGGAGGAAAAAAATTCTAATAATAGAAGAAAAAAAAATCAGCCAATCTTAATGTTTCCTAGACTTCTTTTACTTGCTTTTCCCATCTATATAACATTGTAATATTTTGAACTTTTTTAAATTTACTTCGTACAC
>NW_022639631.1:639920-640057 GCF_010583005.1 Odontomachus brunneus | reverse complement strand
CTTAGAAGAAAAATAGAATAATACAAGCAAGGAAAGAAAAATAATATTAAATTGTATAATATATTCCACACACACGCACATGCACCACAAACACACATGCACCACAAATACATAAACACTTCACTTTGTTAAGGATT
>NW_022639631.1:639634-639910 GCF_010583005.1 Odontomachus brunneus | reverse complement strand
TTATAACATTTTGTTAAAAATATAAAAGTAATTATCACTGGTTCACTACATTAAAAGCGAGGCAGAAAAGCGAAATTCTATATTATAAGATACATACGGAGGAAAAAAATTCTAATAATAGAAGAAAAAAAAATCAGCCAATCTTAATGTTTCCTAGACTTCTTTTACTTGCTTTTCCCATCTATATAACATTGTAATATTTTGAACTTTTTTAAATTTACTTCGTACACATTCAAATTTTAAATTTTTCTTTGTACCAGAATGCCAATATTGAAC
>NW_022639631.1:625419-639624 GCF_010583005.1 Odontomachus brunneus | reverse complement strand
ATATTGTGAATACTCTTTGGAATGTTTAATATTATAATGTCTGTGAAGAAAATATTTTTTAACAATGGATGGCTGATAACCATACAGAAGACAGGTGGTTTTATTATAAATGTCTGCAAAAAAGATTTCTTCCCACATCTTATCAAATCTTAATGCATTTTTCTGCTTACTATCCATTCTTAGAAGAAAAATAGAATAATACAAGCAAGGAAAGAAAAATAATATTAAATTGTATAATATATTCCACACACACGCACATGCACCACAAACACACATGCACCACAAATACATAAACACTTCACTTTGTTAAGGATTACCAGTCAATTCACACTTACATTTTGCACTGCCGTAGTTTGTATTATCAAAGCACTCTATCACTAATTAAAATAATAGCTTTTTTTAAAGTATTAATATCCAAATCTCAGTAAGCTCGCATGAGACCTTTAACGCGCAACCGTGTCTTTAAATTTCACGAAATTGTATCAGGCGTGAACGTCTGTTACTAATTGATGTTCAATTGTTTTCTATCCTCCACTATTTCGTAACGGTACATAGTCAGAAGCCAGACGTTCGCTTTCAAGGACTCGTGTGAGCTTACTGAGATTTGAATATTAATACTTTAAAAAGAGCTATTAGTTTAATTAGTGATAGAGTGCTTTGATAATACAAACTACGGCAGTGCAAAATGTAAGTGTGAATTGACTGGTGATCCTTAACAAAGTGAAGTGTTTATGTGTTTGTGGTGCATGTGCGTGTGTGTGGAATATATTATACAATTTAATATTATTTTTCTTTCCTTGCTTATATTATCCTATTTTTCTTCTAAGCATGGATAGTAAGCAGAGAAATGCACTAAAATTTGATAAGATGTGGGAAGAAATCTTTTTTGCAGACATTTATAATAAAACCACCTATCTTCTGTATGGTTATCAGCCATCCATTATTAAAAAATATTTTCTTCACATACATTATAATATTAAACATTCCAAAGAGTATTCACAATATGTAGACGAGGAGAAAAACAATTTAATTGAAGGATTAAAATTAATTTATCAAGAAGGCAGTAGTTCGACTTCTATCGCGATATTTTTTAAAAGTTTCTCTCAAAATTTAGTAATCGATTTGTAATGAAATTTAGTAATTCGATTTGTTTAATTTGGATTTTCTTGGATTTTTTAATTTTTTTTTTGTTGGATTAATCATTATAACATTTTGTTAAAAATGTAAAAGTAATTATCACTGGTTCACTACATTACATCAATATTCATCGCATATCGAATGTTGCATTGTTTCAATATCTATCAGCAAATTATCGAATAATCAACAAGTAAAAATTATATAACTATTATTTGATGTTTGCTAGATATGTTATAATATACTGTGAACACTATAAGGATACATTATATATGCATTAATCGTAAGAATATCTTTGGAGTCATTGGGAATCGTCGCGTGCCGCTCGATCGTCAGGTTAAGTAACACTTTAACGGAGTCAGGACATGATTTGGTGACCGGTGGTATATCGCTTGGGATCGAAATTATCGCAGGAGGATTCACGAAAGTTTGGAATGTGTTGACAACTTTCGATATATCTAGTAGTTTATGAGACATGAGAAAATTAGGAATATAAGTATATTTTTGTAAACATTATGATTTTCTCATTTTTCACCTTTGCATAATAATTCTCAGTATTTGATTACTATCAATATTTAACAGTGATTTTATTATCAGTATTCACCAGAAATTAAGTACTGGCCAAAAAATGACTGAATTACTGGTATTATTTAATCACTAATAATTTTTCAGTATTTCTTAGTATGATATTTCTATAAGGGTGCGACATAATGAATATTTTTCTCATTAAACTCAGTAAGGAAGTTACATTAATGTTACCTTAAAGAATCTGGAGTGGCTAGTCTCAATGTCAATAGAAACTGCTTGCGTGGGCAAACCACGAGTGTTCCAAATATGTTCTCTTTAATTTTGGTTCAATAACAGACAAGATGTAATTAAAAGTTTCCGTCACACATCCTAAAACACACATTAATTGCTTTTTATATTTTGCGTTTTCTACTCAAAATAATATGTTGTAAATACAATAGAAAGTTCTATTTAAAATCACATGAAGATAACTTAAAAAAAAAATCATTTATATTATGTTATTTATATTATAATACCTGAAATGAGTCTTAAATTGTTGGTCAGTAAACGTTGGTATTATTAGTTCCACATAGTTTTAAACTCTAGGCACATTTTTTTGTTTCTTCAATAAAATTTCTAAAATTTCTAATTCGTCGTCACTTTCAGATGATGATGTATCGATTATTTCACGCACTGTATTTACTACAATCGCTAATATTGCGTCTCTTCGAATTTGCATCATTGTTATAATTAAAGTTTAATTTTCTCTTTCTCTTTTTATGGTTGCAAACCTAACTCTGACGGCCTTTTCACCACTTCTGTTCTGAGGGAATAATATACTAGGTTACAGGTTGGAAATTAAAGTTTAATTCCCTTATAGAAATATCATACTAAGAATCATTGATTAATTACTTATTTTCAGTATTAAAAGTACAGTATTTAGTAATATTCTATGATTCAAATACAGCTTTTAGTACAATGCATGATCTGTCACGATGATATAACAGCAGAAATATGGTAAAAATAAAACATAGCTCATTATAAGTTTGTAATTGCAGAAATGTAGCAGAATCAGTGCATGATATGTTATCACTATCTGATGTGTGCGTGTAGCAAAACCACAATAAAAAAAAAGTAAATAGTGTTTTTTTACAATTTATTATATTAAAATTAATTCTAGTCATTTTTAAAATTTTTGTTCCATTATATTTAGTAAATGGAGATATAGAAGTAACTAAAAATTAAAATTATTATTAAGATTATTACATAAATATCATTAAGATAACTCATTGTTTAAAAAAACACTATTCGCTATTTTTTCTGTTGTGGTTCTGCCATTAAGTCGTAATAGCATATCGTGCATAGATTCGTCCACATTTGTGCGGCTACAAACTTATGTACAGGGTGCGGCGCCAAAATCCGGACAAATTATACATTTTTTCCAAACATATTTTTTATTGCAAAAACGAAAAAATTTACAAAATTTTTTTAACCACATTGTTTGTAAGGCTATAAAGAACATATTTACTCAATATATCCCCCGCTTGCTTGAATGACCGCCTCCATCCCTTATAGAAATATCATATTAAGAATCATTGATAATTACTTATTTTCAGTATTAAAAATGCTGGATAATAAGTAATTATCAATGATTCTTAGTATGATATTTCTATAAGGAATTCTCGGTCTGAAGCGTGCGCAGGCGCGCTTTAATATCACGGTCCATATCGGTGAATGCCGCTTCAATAGCGGCAATAGCTCTCAATGATGCGACGTTTGGATGTCTGGACTTGTTCGTGACCCTTTTAACTACGCTCCATACATAGAAATTCAAAGGATTCAAATCTGGGCTGTTGGGAGGCCAGAATTCTTTCGACCAAAACATGTCGACGTTGTCCGACAACCAATTTTGCACCAAATGACTTGTGTAGGCGGGCGCATCGTCCTGCTGGAAAACATACGGCTTTCCAGACGACACAGTTTCCATCCACTACATTTGTCAGAACACGCAAATAAACTTCTTTTGTGACATTTTCCCCTTTGTTAAAGAAATGCAGTGGCATGACATCACCCTCACTGGATACAACACCTAGCACGTGAACATTCGCCAGAAATTCTTCTCCGACTCATTGTACTTTGCGATGACATCATACACAGTTGATCTCGGGTACCCGAAGAACCGAATGATTTCTGTCGCTGAGCGCCCAGCGCGAACACTTTCGATAATCGCGTCTCTTCGGTTATACTCCGCACTTGGTTTCAACATTGCGACTGTTTCGAGGTTATGATGGTTTAGTACATGCATCAAGCTATTTGAACGCTAATCGCGACATCTACCAGTGGTATAGAACGGCGAGAATTTCAAATTGAATTTTGTCCGAATTTTGGCGCGCCCCCCTGTATTAATATTTTCATTTAATATGTTAAATTTATTAAATGCAGCATAACCCAATATCCAAACTCAATATTATTACATAAGTAATCATAAAAACTCTTGCACATTTAGATAAACATATATTTTAAATATGATATATATATATATATATATATATATATATATATATATATATATATATATAATAGTATTAAATGACACAGTAACATAGTATGAAAAATAATAATAATAAAAATATTAATTGATACAGTTTGTTTCGAGAATAGTCGGAAAATTTTCCTATTATTTTAATAAATAAATTTTTCAATATAAATTAATAAATGGCTACATAATTAATGTAACAGTTGTTACAAACTTTATCTACATATCAATGTAATGATGAGTTAAAATTCCTGTCTCACACCGCGGAACTCTTGATGACAGAGATCAGAACCAAAAAACATACTCAAAGTTATTAAAAAATACATTGTAACAAAAATACACTGAAATTAATTGAAACTTATTATATCCATAAAATGAGAGTTGTAATCTGTTGAATATTTTTGTAAAATATTCTTAAAGTTCACTTTAACAATCAATAAAAAATCGTAAAATTAACGTGATATGAATTTTTTTTTAACCTATCTTATAAGTTTTGTTAACTTTTGGCTATGTATTGATTATTTGAAAACAAAATGTTTTGATTATTTTATAAAAGTGCACAGTCCTGCATCTGAGTATAACAAAAAGTTTTCTCGTTTCTGATTAAAAATAAAAGTAAAATAAGTTTTCACGTTATTTATCAAAATAGCCGCGATAAGGAAATAGGACCTTTAGGTAATTAATGCAGGTCGCATTAATTATCTCATATTTGAATAATAGAATCGCATTTGGATAACGGTCTTGCATTCCGATATTGGTATGACTTTTGATTAGTGATATTCAAATTGTATTTTGATAACAGCGTTGTATGTTGTATCTGGATAACGGCATCATATTAGGATAACGGTGTGTCATTCGGATAATGGCGGTGCATTTGCAGAATGATGTCATATTTGAATAATAGTGTTAGTTTTAGATAGCGGCGTAATGTTTCGATAATGGCATTAAGTCAGCGTAATTTGAAATTATACACATATGTAAATACATATTTCATTTATTACATGTTAAATTTATTAGTAAAATATAAATTAAGTAACGATTTCGTGATATTAATGTCGAAAAGGTTACACATGTTTCTTAAATTTATGGAGAAAATAGTAGGAATTTTACTTGGTTAAATATAGTTGCCACAACAAAATTACAGAATTGTATATACTTAGGCAGAACGGAGAGTTGCGATAATTAAAATAAAATCAAAATAATGACATGTTGATTGCAAACACTAATTTTTTGATCATAATATCACCATTTTCTTGTTATTATCACGTTATTGTGACTTTTTATTCTACTCGGGTAATTGCATATCATTTTTCACGAATTGTATATAATTATATATATAATTCCCACATAGCAAAATATTCTAAATATATTATGGGGATATTCTAAAGATGTTGCGATATTTGTAGAATGTTCCACTCATACAGCACAGAAGTTTCAAAAAGCTTTCAGAAAGGTTTCCGAAACATAACATCTTTCTGAGATCTTTATGAAAACTTTCTGAAATCTTTTTCAAACTTTTGTGCTGTATGGGCAATTATATATTTTAAACATTTCTGCTGCCTGGGTTATTTTTTCCCGGAAACTTACTTTTAAAGTATTTATAACATTTCATTTTCACGTTCTGTAATATTGAGCCGAGGCTCATTTTCTACATTTGAATCATTCCAAAAATATCGGGCTGCTCTTGCTTGTCGCTCTCAGTTGTACAATATACGGTACTTGTACGATGTCGCTATTTGGCAGAACGCAAAACTTCTCTGGCTATATTTTGAAATTCAGCTCTAGTCGGCTTATAGAAATAATTATTATTACACACAGAATCTGAAAAGGTACATATATACACTAAAAGCACATGAAATATATAAAAACATATATAAATAATATTTTATAAATATATATAAAGAAATGTCTCTTTGGGGCTACAAGAAATTATACATTTATTTAACGCTTGTTTCAATCCCCCAGATACTCGTACATACCATCTTAGATTATAATGTCAGAAGCGAAAAATTCTTATATGTTATTTTCAAATAGAAATATATTTATATGAAAGAACATTTTATATTATTTTAGTATTCTTGTAAAATGCTACGAAAATTTTTATCCCTTTATAGTTAATAATGAACTATAAAATTTATATCATGTAAAAAGGTAGATTAAAAACGAAGATTGCATATCTACCCTTATAGAAATATCATACTAAGAATCATTGATAATTATTTATTTTCAGTATTAAAAATACTGGATAATAAGTAATTATCAATGATTCTTAGTATGATATTTCTATAAGGGTAAAGAATAGAAATTCGAAAAATATTTATTCCATTATTACATTTATTTTCGAACATATAATTCTTTCTTTCTTTTTTATATCTCTAAACCTGTTCTTTTGTATATATTGTAACGCTTCTCTCGCGGCTCGTGCAGCCGGTTTCACTAATCGAGTGCAGCGACATAAAATGATGTTTTCTTCGCGCCTCGGCGACCGTTCGGCAGATCCGGCGAGACCCGACAGCTCACACGAACAAAACAAAGCTCTAGATGGGCGCCAGGTACGGCGGTCCGTACCCACTAAATAAGTCTCAACACTAAGTATTACTCTAAGCGGTGGTCTCGCCGACGAGGACAACCGGCCCTCCGCCCGAACGGCTCGCTCGCACGTCCGGCAGCTCAGCCCTGCTCTCGGTAGAGGGGCTGGTTCACGCGATGTCGGAAGTATTAGTAGTTGGCGGGTGCTGAAATAATGAAGGCGGATGTTCTCGCTTCGAATTTTATTCGACGGTAGCTAATTACAATGACGGAATGTTTTGCCCGCGTTCACACGACAACAACTCGCGAAATTCCGTAATTCGGCAGCGATTCTTACTAACACAATATAAATATCCTTGCTCGCGGTCGCGATGCTGGTCCTCGACAGCTTCGATTTTCGAGTCGTGACCACGAAGGTCACGACAGCCACGTAGGCTTTCGGCGGTGTGTTCGCTCGATCTCTCGCGCACGACGGACAATCGACAGCTCGCCGGTCGGGTTTTACCATAGACATATATAACTAGACTGCGCATGCTACGCTGGCCGTTAAAGCAATGAAGTGAGATAGAAAATGGCTCGGAGGATCTCTTTCTCTCTCGCACAGTAAGAAAAATGGGGGAAGCTGGATGAGAGTTGCAGGGGAACCAACGCAAGCCTCCCATTAATACTCCCCTCCCTTGCTAACCTCATGCGTATGTTTTGCCAGCGCAAGTTCAATTCTCGACAAATACATTTTTTTTTATTTATTATTTTAATACTACCTTTGGACTCGCTGATTATTGAAAACAATTACAGCTGTTAATTACATGAAGAATGATTTTAAAAAAAGTGAAAACTGAAAAAATTATACCATTTATTAAAAATGAATAATTTATTTGAAATTTTGCTTTTTCAGTATAAAATTAAAAACATTTTCTTCATATCTTGCAATACATATTGAAACGGGTTATTTTTTTAAAGGTAAAAAAATCTGAAAAAAATTGAAAATAAATAACCGATTAATGGTTGAGGGCGTGGAGAAGACATGCCGGAAAGAAAAAGCTTTGAAATTATTCTCACATGTACCAACTGATCTCGTCATCAACTTTTTAGCAAAGAAAAAAGCTCGAGATTACGTAAAAATTAAACGGAGTGTACTTTGATTTTTTTTTCTTTTTTTTCTCGATAAAATCATTATCTTGCTTTATGAAGATTGCTGAGAGCTCACAAATTAAAGTTTAGTTTAAAACCTCCTATGATTACGAAATGTTTAAAAAATAAGTTTTTTAAAATAAGTAATATAATTTATTGATTTTTGAAAATAACAAGTCTATTATGAAATGTTCGAATACGTTTAATTTTATCTTGCCTAGATTTTCCTTCATGAAATAACCGAATTCGAAAATATTTATCTAAAATATTATTAATTAAATCAATTTTGTGATTTTTCTCTACAGATATTTCTATAAGATCGTCCATGTTTTTAAACAAATGCAATGTGAGTAATGATTTCCTGGCATGTATCATTAAAATATTCATAACATTATTTATTACAACATTTGTCATGCTTCTCAAAACTTTTTCCGCCGTTTTACAAATAATAATAACGTCATTACTCGGAAATAATAATCCTTTTATGTTGCTATTTGTTTCATTTTGCCGGTCGCATGTCTCTATTCTATTTTTAATTCTAATAAGATCGCACGAAATGTTATCTTGTTCTAAGCTATCTAAACAAACTTGACATTTTAGACTTTTTTTTAAGCTTCTTACAATGGAGCCAGCAATGTAAGTTACTACGTCATTTTGGTAGTCATTCCAACACCAACCATTGCTATCAATATAGTCGTGATCAAAAGACGTATTAATAATTTCAATTGCAGAATCTTTACAATTATTAGAAATTTTCAAAATATCTACTTTTTCTATAACTTGGCAGTTACCTTCGTGTGGAACAATTGCATTAATGTGAGAAACGATTTTTTTGTACGCACTTCTAAATTGGTAGCATGTTGGATTGTTGTTGAATCCACCCATTTTCCTAATCAATGAGAAAAAAGTTTCCAAGTGGTCCTGAGATAGTTTGTACGTTAATAGGTAATTCATTAAATTATTTGTTGTCACATAGTCAAAAAGATTCAAACAATTTTTCATAGCTATTACAAAACCCCAGAAGCCTGTTTTATTTTTACTAGCGAGGATCGGTTTAGTTTCACCTTTAATAATAATTTTCAATGTGGAAATATAATCAATGAAATGACAAATTTTTTTACGTAATTTTTCAACAATGCTCATTACGAAGCACTGTTGACTTTCGTTTTTTCCATATTTTCTCCTTGAATTTAAAATATCGAAAATATCGTTCATCACTAGGCAAAATTTCGCCGTTGCACTAGCGTTTTTGAAATCATTCGGATATTTTAATTGTAAATATTGTAGAGCATGAGCTACTCGTGTGCTTAACGTCTGCGCTGCAAGTTTGACCTTCATTTTTTCATTGTAAAACTCAACATGTTGGCGGCGTATCTTTGTACCTACATGTATTTTTTCTGCCTCTTGCCAATCCACTAATTTTACAATAAAGTTCCAATCTATTATCTGATTATCGCTGTCAATAATTCGATATTTTGCTACTGTATTTCGTATTAGCTTCAACATATGACAAGCATCTGGAATTACGAAGATTGGCTCATTGTGTACTGGATGTTTAAAAAAACAGTCATTTCCATCCATACTCAAATTTGCACCCAGCTTCTGTACCATTGTGATGTTTGAGGGAGCCCCATCAAATGTTAAAGATCTTATATCACTTATACCGTTTTCATGCAAAGATGTTAAAATTTCATTGATAATATTTGCTCTTGAGTCACTGCATAGACCGTTAATAAAATAGTAGGCGATAGGTGTTTTGAAGTGGCCGTTTAAACAAACAAGCATGAAAACCAATGCATACGAAGCTTGGGAGTTTTCTTGTGCTTTTCCACTCCAAGATCCGATGTCCACTGTTCCATGCCATACATTATTCCGAAATTCCAATTGTTTCTTAATTGACATTTCATCGACTTGCAAGCCGAACTGCAAATCTTTTCCTTTCTCTCTTTCTTCATCAATAATATTTTTTAAACTGTCGAGAATAGGTTTTCCTATTCCTGGGCTTAGATCAACAGTTGTGAACCACCTCCTGATCGTTTGAGGATGAGGCAAGGAGTGAAGGAATTCTTCCCTAACGTATTTATAAGCACTAGAGGAGTAATACAACAGAGTGCAGGAAAATTGTTTCAGTGCTGGAGAAAAGCTTTTTTGTTTTTTATTTAAAAGTTTGTTAATAATTTCAGAGACTGCTGGAGAGGAACATATCTAGGAAAAAGAGAAATGGAAGAAAATATTAACGTAAATGAAATTATTATGAAAAACATTATATTGATGTAAAAATTGTTATTAATTTTATAAGTTGTTATGTATTATCATACACAGAGCAGTTACTTAGTTGGTACTTAATTTTATTTTTTCATTCTATATAGGACAAACAATTTTATAATAGTTAAAAAAAATTCATAAAAAAAATTATTTAAAATTACTTACATATTAACTTGCCTTCTTTTGAAATAAAAATTTATGTAATTTAGAAGTTAAGAGCTTCATTTCAAGTGTTTGAAAGTAGTGAATGCTTTAAATTCTTTGGACAAAAAAATTATAAACGCTACTTAATTATAATTTAATTTAATTTACACATTTCCTATGTTTACGAGAAAACAATATTTGTATTATATATAAATCTGGAAAAATATGTGATTACATTAGATTCGCTGGTTAAAAATAACTTACAAAAATAAGTATCAAAATAAGTGTAAAAATAAAATAATAATTACAATCTCTGTGCTTTTTACAAGTTAAATATTTCTATCAAAAAATAAAATAAAATAGGTAATACATATTTAAGTCTCACTATTAGAAATATTTGCTGTTAGGGCTGAATATATTTTCATTCATCAATTTAATAATAACGCTAAACTTCATACACAAGAAATTGAAGCAAACAAGGTACTATTTCATGTATTCAATTTGTTGTTTATAAACTGCATAGTTGACTATTGTTACATTTTCACATCATTTATCCTCACTGAGTAACGTACTTACATTCAAAGCATCAGAAGCTTCATTAAAAAGGAGACCATTCTTTTTAAGGTGATTGTACATATCTTGTACATTAGAGATTTTTTTTTTTAATCTATTTATAGACTGCTTACATATTTTTTTATGTTTCAGCATTTCTTCACGAAAATCACTGAAAATTTCAAAACTTCTATCAGATGTAAAATCTTCCCTTTTCAAATCTCCTATGTACCGTGCTATACACAATCTTTTAACATTTTCATTCGTATGACTAGATGTCCTGCAATTTTTTATATAAACTTAATTATTACATAGCTAATGATATGAATACAAATAATAAATATAAAAAATCAGTAAAAAATAACCATCAATACACAAATTTGCAAACTACTACTAACATACATACATAAATATTACTTTGATATCAAATACCTTTTTAAAGAGGTGACGTGATGTATACTTTCAATTTCCGTTGCACTTGATTTATTGTCTTTCTTACACCTAGAAATGTTCAATGTTTCAGTGCTACTTTGTACAGTCAACATATTTTTTTCATTACTAACATTGGTATCTTTATTATTACCAATGTTAATTACATTTTCAAATACTCCTAAGGAAGATAATGTATTGTCTAAAACTTGAGTAAATGTCGGTGTTTGACCAACTGTATCTTGCATATCATTGACCATGTTCACTGCATTTTCATCAGGATTCATTTTTGAAGATGATTCCTTGTCAACATCACATAATTCTGCAAATGGTACAGCTGCATCATGTAAAAATCTTTTTATAGAAGCTCCAATAGTTTTGTACACAAAATCGGATTCATTAAAATGTTTACTGCACACAGAACTGTGTAAGCTTACTGGATGTCCTATTACATCCATCCATTCCCGTTTTTTTTCTTCATTTTTTGGTAAACTGTAAAAAATTTTTGGGTTATGTTATTGGTGCAAATATACATACAAACTATTTGTATATATACGTATATATATACATATATAAATTAAATTTACTAACCTATGAAAAGATACATTGCTGATTTGACCTGATGTCACTTTGCACATACAACAATATCTAACCATCTTTATATTTTATTAAATAAATATATCAATTACAGCGCTTTTCTTATAGTAGTTACAGAATGTTGTCTGCTTCGCTCCTGCTGCTACTGAAGTCTTGAGGGGAAAAGAGTTCACTTCCCCCTCTACGGGTGATTTAGAGTGAGACAGAGATCCTCCCGATATTGCTTTCTCTTTTTAAATGTTTGCTTCAACGGCTAGCATAGCATGCGCAGTCTAGTTATATACGTCTATGGGTTTTACACTATGCGCGGAGCTTCTCCTTTCGCAAGAGGAACGCGAACCCTGGCCCTCGCCCAGGATGGACGGCCGAGCTCCCGTTCCCCGACGCCGCACCGCTCTGCGACACTAATCACTAAAAATCGTTCTCCGTGGAACGGACTCACCAAACGGCGGAGCGGGGCAGTCGACAACGAGCAGCGGCGGTCCCCTCTGGGTTCACAAAATAGTTCCGCGCGTGCGGTAGCGGCCTTACAGATGCGGAGGTCAGGTCGTCTTTAGTCGTCAGCTCTATGGATGGCACGTCCTTCACACTCGCTAGGCACAGCTCACAGGAAAAGCTCTCGAGCTATCGTTGGGACCTCGTTTTATCTCAGGTTTGAATTGCTTGTTCCGACAGCTATCGGCCGTTGATTGGCCGATTTGCAGGATGGAATCCCCCGTTATTCGGCCGTTGTTTTGCATTAGCTGTTATTTACAAGCTAGATCTTTCAGGCCGGTCGGTCTTTCCGACCTTGGAGCTTCGTCTTATCGGCAGCCGTTGTTTCTTCAGTCATCGAGCCTCGCGGCGCCTTCGCCTGGCTCGGAGGACGCTCCGGGTCGCGGAGGACGTGCTTGTCGGACTCGCCCTGGTAGCAGCTGTCCTCCGCTCGTCCGCGGTGTCCGTCGACTCCGTCCCAGCGGCTCCCTTGCGGCAGCTCAGGACTAATCCACCTCGGCAGCTCTCTCTCTCTCTCTCTCTGCGCTCTCCTCGTTAGCAGGGGTCTTCGGCTAAAACAGGCCTCCTTAGAACGAATTCACTGTCGGTCCTTACTTGCTAATAATAATTAGGAAGCGATTCACCTGAGATTTTTGGTCCGTCCGATGCTCCTGAGCCTGACTTCTCTCTCCCTCGGCGGCAGCAGATCTTCCCTGAAGTCCTCTTCCTCCTGACCCGACCTCTCGTCACCCGCACTCTTATTCTATACACAAAATTCGGGCCAAAACGCAGGCTCGCGTCCTATTCGCCTTACCGTTAGGACGCGACATCCACCTGCAGCCGGGAAGCCCGCTTTCGGCTTCCTCACGACTTTCCGAGTGACGGACAATAACAAAAAATCGTCACGTCACAATATTTACTTCATAAAAATATTACATATTAACTTTTTACATGAAAAATTTTTTTATTCATATTTATATGGACTTGTGTGTATGTGTGTGCGCACCTATCAATATCAATGTTGTTGACCTATATCTGTCATATAATTGTGGATAACGTTGTTTTTGTTTAACGTTTTACGTTTAACGTTTTACTTCAAATAATTAAAAAAATATTAATTTCCGCGTGAATATTTCCAAATATTATTATCTCTTTTGTTGCGAAAGTCAACAAATTCGGCTCTTATAGTATCTGTTATTGTTATTTTAAATTTATTTGAAAATGTGTTTAATTACAATGTGTTGTTTCATTTTCTGAAAATGGGTTTAATTAAAATGTTTAATTTTCTGCAAGTGGCATGTTAAAAGATAGTGTGTTATAAATATTTATAGTTATTATTAATATACTAGACCTATCTAACAAGTAACACTACCCAAATGTAAATCACCGATTTTGATAATTTTTGAATATGTTGTAGTAGACGTAAAAATAAGACATACGTATTTTTTTTTATCGGCGGAAAACCATATTTACACCCCTTTGGATTTATGGGTATCGATTTAATTGTTTTGTATGTATGGATTTAGTATTTTCGGCCCGAACCAAATAAAATAGTTGCATCATCAAGAGATATGAAAAATGAAAAATTTTCGACTCGGTTCGATCATTTTTAAGGGGTAAACCACCCCCTGTATTTGAAACAAAAATTTAAAAAAATGCCCAGATAATTGCAAATTTTATTCAAAAATTTTGAAAAAAATATATGTTACACTCGCATCCAAAACAAAAGTGAGACTGTTTGAGGATTTAAGGGTGACCACCCTTTTATCGAATTTCTTACGTAACATTTAAATTTATCCCGAAATAATGGTAAACAGTTTCATTTATCGTCAAATTAATTAATATTAACAAATTAGACTGATCAACCCTTCAATTCTATAAGGGGGTGAGGGAAAACCTACCCTTAA
>NW_022639631.1:623115-623624 GCF_010583005.1 Odontomachus brunneus | reverse complement strand
CTTCAAAATCTGGGAAATTATCATCTGACCTGGCAGTTCAATGGTACAAAGATATTTACTTATCTGTGGTTGATAAACAATCGGTTTTATGTTTAGATTCGTGGACAGGACAAACAAAGAAAAATTTTGACAACGTTTGTCTAGAAGGCAAAGATGTCAATATTTTTACAATTCCTGCTGGGACAACTGGTATGATTCAACCCCTAGATGTTTATGGATTCAGACCATGGAAAAATTTTTTAAAACATTTTTCAGATCTGGTAATTTTGTATGGCTTTGATGTTAATTTACATGCAAGAAACAATGTATTAAAACTTCAGTCGCTGATTCATAACCAGTTTTCTTCAGCCAGGTTTGTAAACATGTTTAAATATGCATGGTATAAAAGTGGGTATATTCAAGAAAAACCACCTAAATGCAAGACTCCTGTCCGATACTGTTTTGAAAATTGTGATACATCCTGCAAGTATTGTGAAGATAATGCTTTAATTACGTGCGTTTGGTGTACA
>NW_022639631.1:621743-621919 GCF_010583005.1 Odontomachus brunneus | reverse complement strand
ATAAAGAGAGAGGAAAAATTATGAAAATCTATATTCAAAATATTAAAATATAGAAATATCTAAATATCTAAATATTTTACATAATATTTATTGTAAACAAAAAATTATTGGGAGTACTAGTTAGGTCCGTTTTTTTGTGGTCAAAAATGCATTTATTTCAGAACAAAATGAATGAA
>NW_022639631.1:621138-621559 GCF_010583005.1 Odontomachus brunneus | reverse complement strand
TCAGAAGGAGCAATGTCCGGCGAATACGGCGGGTGCGGTAAAATATCCCACTTGAGCGTTTCCAAATAATTTTTTACGACTTTTGCGACATGAGGCCAAGCGTTATCATGCAGAAGAATAACTTTATCATGTCTTTGCTCGTATTCCGGTCGTTTTTCTCGTAATGCATGGCTCAAACGAATCAATTGTTGCGTAACTCCCAATGATTCTGCAAGCTCCTCTTGCGTACTCGGATCTTCATCGAGTAATGCCTCCAATTCTTTATCTTCGAATTTTTTGGCTGTCCAGAGCGAGGCTTGTCTTCAACGCTGAAATCACCATTCTTGAAACGTCGAAACCATTCCCTACATGATTTATCAGTTGGAGCATTGTCACCATAAACTTCTACAAGCATTCGATGCGCTTCAGCTGCACTTTTCTT
>NW_022639631.1:620597-621128 GCF_010583005.1 Odontomachus brunneus | reverse complement strand
TGATGTAACAACAAGTGTATACATTTTATTATTTGTAACATCTTGCAGAGTTACTCTGGTTTTGTTACTCTCGTTGGAAGTCATTTTGAAACACTATTTCATTTTAAGGTTTATATTGGAGGTTAGATTGCGTCGATTTCACCGACGCAATCTAACTTATCGTTCTCTTTGGAAAATAAGCGCTTATAAGTGCTCACGCTTATAAGTGCTCACGCTTTTACTGCCCTACCTCGATAGAAGAAGTGAATGGCTGCGTTCAGAAAACATAGCTGATCAGTGAGCGGTCAGTGATTATTGGTCCTTACTGTTAGATCTCTAACTTTAGACCAATTATATTGACGAATTGCTCAACTGTTGTGCAACTGTTGAGTTCGCTAAACGCACCTATTGACAGATGTCTAACCTCTCTGAAACCACCGAAATCAGCTGTCACTATGAAACATTCATAACAGCCAGAAATCATCTTTTGAAAACGCACCGAACTAATTGGGTGTATATCAGTTGGACACGAGGCAATTGGACACAGTCCAA
>NW_022639631.1:620413-620587 GCF_010583005.1 Odontomachus brunneus | reverse complement strand
ATTGATTAATTACTTATTTTCAGTATTAAAAGTACAATATTTAGTAATATTCTGTGATTCAAATACAGCTTTTAGTACTAGAGTATTTCAATATTTAATGTTACAAATCCTACCTTATGATTGATTTCAATACTTAAATATTGATATGTAATACTTCGTCCAGTGATAAAATAC
>NW_022639631.1:620213-620372 GCF_010583005.1 Odontomachus brunneus | reverse complement strand
GGGTGTATATCAGTTGGACACGGGGCAATTGGACACAGTCCAATCACAAGTCGCTGTTCCAAGGGACCCTACAAATGTCTCTAATCACACGGTGCTGTGATTGGCTGTGTCCAAATGCACCGTGTCCAAGTGCACCGCTCCCAACTAATTTGTACTCCC
>NW_022639631.1:620083-620203 GCF_010583005.1 Odontomachus brunneus | reverse complement strand
ACTGTTAAGATTTAAAGTATTAACCCAGGCAGCATACAATATTAGTAAATTATTAGATAAATATTTATAAATATTTATTTTGAATTACTTTTTTAAAATATTATATAAATATTTTATGAA
>NW_022639631.1:611905-620073 GCF_010583005.1 Odontomachus brunneus | reverse complement strand
ATAAATATAATTATTTATAATTATTAAATTAATAAAGAAATAAGAAAATCGAAATTTAAATTGGTAATGTACATTAGAAAAAAATTCTTTAAATGAAAGAAATATATTTTGTTACATATAATTTCTTAACTTAAAAAAATATTTGTTAAATTTTAGAAAATATATAATAAATATAAAGAAATATTTTTTTTAATTTGTAAAATAAGTTGTAAAATTATGAATTTATAAATAAAAAAAAGTGACTTCTTTGATTTAAAATATCTATATATATAAAAATAAACAAATGATTTCTTTATAAGGAGAAAATTAATGTTTTTAAATGTAAAAACTATTTAAATAAATATTTGCTTGTTTTAAAAGTAAATAAAATACAAGTAAATCATTTTATAAATCTAAATAAATTATTTTCTAATATTAAAAGTATTTTTTTATGTTTTAAATTAAAGTTTCTTTTATTATCAGAAAAAAATTTATTTAAATTTACAAAATAATTTATTTTATTTACTTTTAAAAAATGTAAATATTTTTTAAATATACTTTCTACATACTTTTTAAAACATATATTTTAAAAGAATCTATTTTTTTCTTTTAAATAAATCATATGCTTTCGTATATGGATATACCATATGTACACAATATAAAGCGTCTCTCAATCAAAGTGACAGTGATGCAGTAGATAAGGTGAACGACACAAGAATCAGCCCAAGTAACAGACTCACGTCAAAATGACGTAAAAAACTGGTCATAACTGGTCGAATGCCCTTATATAATAGAAATATCATACTAAAAATCATTAATAATTACTTATTTTCAGTATTAAAAATACTGGATAATAAGTAATTATCAATGATTCTTAGTATGATATTTCTATAAGAGTGACGTCAAGTGACTAAATAATAACGACGTCTTTAAAACGTCTTTTTTGTGACATCTTAATGACGTTTCTGTATAACGTCTTAAAAATGTATTTTTGACGTTTAGAGACGTCATAAAACGTCATTAAGTCGTCTAAAATGTCGTCATCGGTCTGCAACATTAGACTATCATTTTGACGATATTCTCACGATATTTTTGATCATTCCTTGGTTATTTTTTATCCTGAACTTACTTATATTTGGATGTTATTTTGACGTAAGTCTGCTACCTAGGAGACGTCTCAGACTCGAATCTCAGCAATGCCCATACAGCACAGAAGCTTGCAATAACATTGCTACAACGTTGCAAGATTGCATGTTGCAGTACAATGTTGCAGAGACTTTGCAGTGACATTAATTTGCAATATTACTTTAGCAATATTGCAGCATTATTTAAAAAAAATATTACAAGTATAATATATTTTATTTATTTACTAGATATTTTTGTTACTTGTATTTCAAATTCAATAATGTTTTACATCAATAATACGTAGAATAGCAGTCGTTAGTGGCAATCATCAAGGGGGCTTTTATATTTGTCGGCTTCAAAAAATCGATTTTTTTTTTTACTTATTTTTATTCCTACATATGTGTAGAATATCTCTGTAAAAGGGTTTTTAAAAATTCGTAATATTAACGGAGCTATGAGCTCAAATACATAAGGGCGCACGGGTTCTCCAAACGCTTACCAGTGCAGCAGAACTTGTAAATGCTATTCAGATCACTATTCCGAGAGAACCGGCAGATGTCGGTTATACTTTACTCAAAATTTCGGGTGTATATCAGTTGGACACGGGGCAATTGGACACAGTCCAATCACAAGTCGCTGTTCCAAGAAACCCTACAAATGTCTCTAATCACACGGTGCTGTGATTGGCTGTGTCCAAATGCACTGTGTCCAAGTGCACCGCTCCCCAAAATTTCTATTGGTCCAGAGAAAATCTTCCTGTTACCTTCTATACATTATATAGTTTAGGAGAAAGCAGGTAGAAAGCCATTAGAACTGCTCGAACCTTGTTCTTTGTCGTGCATAGCGTGAGTTAAATAACGTGCGTCTCAAAATGTTCTACGGAAAGAAAACTTCTAAATTAGTAATATTCGACCTGGACATAAAACAAAGAAACGACAATTCCGAGGGAATCGATATTCAAGTGAAAATGAAACCGAGTTTGCCAGTACATCGACAAGAAAACAACGAGAATCTACTGATCATAACGTACAAGTGGATGTGTTGCAAAGCTATTGCATTATTAGCTTTTTATCGATTTTTTCTAAATTAACTGAAATACTGGTGTGCAAAAAATGTAAAAAAGAAGTTCGTTTCAGTAAAACTAGAGAAATGGGATTAGGATTTAGATTAATCGTTGAGTGTAGCTGCAGTACAGAAAGCATCGAGTCTTGTCCACTTATTAACAATCGATCGTTTGAAATTAATCGACGCATAGTATTTGTGTTGCGCATTTTGGGCATTGGCCTAGGTGGCTTAAATGTATTTTGTGGTTTAATGGATTTATGTAACGGCTTTACTATAAGTATGTACTATACTGTTATGGACAACATTTACACAGCCGCGCAAGCTGTGCACGATATTAGTTTGAAAAATGCCGCAAAAAAAGAAATCGATGAAAATACAAAAGCAGGAAACAAACCGTTACATTTAACTGTATCTGGTGATGGTACATGGAGCAAACGAGGCTTCTCATCCTTATTTGGTGTTATTACATTGATCGGAAAGTACACAAACAAGGTACTAGATGTTGTGATCAAATCTAGCTTCTGTAAAGCATGTTCACTTCGAAAACATGATGATTCTATAGAAGAGTTATTGTGACAAGAGGAACACGAACAGAACTGCACGATCAATCATTCAGGAAGCGCTGAAAAAATGGAAGTCGACGGCATTATTAAAATGTTCAAACGTTCACAAGATTTACACGGCGTTATGTACGAAAATTATATAGGCGATGGAGACAGCAAAATTTTTAAAAACTTACTCAATGAAAACCCATACGAAGACGAATTATCGGTAAAAAAAAAGAATGTATTGCACACGTTCAGAAACGTATGGGGAGTAGATTGAGAAACGCCAAAAAATCGCATAAAGGTATTGGTGGAAAGGGAGCAAGAAAATTAACAGAAAAATTAATTAAAGATCTCATTGTTTATTATGGATTGGCGATACGACGAAACACAGAGTCTTTACAGGACATGAAAAATGCAGTATGAGCGACATATTATCATAAAATATCAACCGATGAAGAGCCCATGCATTCTTATTGTCCTCCAGGGTCAGATTCTTGGTGCAGCTGGCGCGTCGCGGAAATTAACGGCACACTTCAAAATTGTCATCATGATCCACCTCTGATTTCTGAAGTTCAAACTGTCATTTATAAAATTTATGAAGATTTGTCAGATGATGCTTTGTTAACACGATGTCTCGGGGGACATACACAAAATAATAACGAAAGTTATAACGAAGTTCTCTGGCACTTTGCGCCGAAACATGTCTTCTCTAGTGCAAAAATTATATCTGTCGCAGCATTTTTAGCAACCTGCACATTCAATGATGGATTTAAAAGTTTATTGAAAATAATGAACATATTGGGAATCCATATTGGAATATTAGCGAATCTATGTGCCGAAGAAAAGGACAATTAACGCGTGAGACAGGCAAATCGTCGTACGTCAAATTCATCGAAAGAAACCAGAACAGCTCGGCGGTTGGAGAAATTGGCAGAAAATGATTTTTTTGAAGAAGCAGAGGGTTTATTATATGGTTCTGGTATTGCAGAATAATCGTAAGTACGCTAAAATTTTAATTATATGTGAAAAAGTCGAACTAAAACTTTAAACGCGTTTTTCTCGAAACCATGTTTTTCGAGCTGGCGGAAGTGATAACTAAAAAACCAATAAAGATAACCTGCTGGGGTTTTTTTTTCTTAATCCTAACACTTTTGCGCATGTCTGGTACTAGAATTAAGTTTTTGCAACAAAAATGTGATTTTTTATAAGTAAAAAAGTAACAGATTTTTTTGGAAAAATTCAAACTTTCTTTTTGCAATGCCGTATTTTTTATAAATTTCATGCAATCGACTTCACTCTAGTACCAGACATGGCGGCACTCATATAATTAATAAAAATTATCGTTTTTTTGATTTCAGATAATTTGCAAAAGCTGAATCACTTCCGCCATGGAGCGGTGTTTTTCTAATGACCGCTAATTCGATCGCCATTTGGAGGCATTAAAACGCATCTTTTTATAAATAAAAAAATTTTTTTTGAGTTTAAATGTTAAACAATTCCATGAAAAAACCGCATCTTCCTATATATAATAGATTTTCTTTTAAAAATTCGTAAAAATAGGGGTTTATTTTTACGGTCGGCGAATGTAAAAGCCCCCTTAATCTGTCTTATTGCATATTTCTTATACCGTTTTTTCAGAGAAAATACTTTCTTTAGATTTAATATTCGTACTTGTTTAATTTTGTGTTTTTTTTTTTATTTCATTAAAATATTATATTCTTAAACAAAATATCATTTTTTAAAATGATGAAAATAAAACTTTTATTTCGTTCAAGGAAACCATGTCATTTGTTGAAACAACACTATTGTTTTAAATAATATTTTTTAAAAGTTTATCTCAAAATTTAGTAATTCGATTTGTTTAATTTGGATTTTCTTGGATTTTTTAATTTTTTTTTTGTTGGATTAATCATTATAACATTTTGTTAAAAATGTAAAAGTAATTATCACTGGTTCACTACATTACATCAATATTCATCGCATATCGAATGTTGCATTGTTTCAATATCTATCAGCAAATTATCCAATAAACAACAAGTAAAAATTATATAACTATTATTTGGTGTTTGCTAGGTATGTTATAATATACTGTGAACACTATAAGGATACATTATATATGCATTAATCGTAAGAATATCGTTGGAGTCATTGGGAATCGTCGCGTGCCGCTCGATCGTCAGGTTAAGCAACACTTTAACGGAGTCAGGACATGGATTTGGTGACCGGTGGTATATCGCTTGGGATCGAAATTATCGCAGGAGGATTCACGAAAGTTTGGAATGTGTTGACAACTTTCGCGATATCTAGTAGTTTATGAGACATGAGAAAATTAGGAATATAAGTATATTTTTGTAAACATTATGATTTTCTCATTTTTCACCTTCGCATAATAATTCTCAGTATTTGATTACTATCAATATTTAACAGTGATTTTATTATCAGTATTCACCAGAAATTAAGTACTGGCCAAAAAATGACTGAATTACTGGTATTATTTAATCACTAATAATTTTTCAGTATTTTTTAGTATGATATTTCTATAAGGGTTAACAGTAAAGAATTTTTATTATAAAAATTTAAAGATAACGAAATGGAATGTGCGAGATTTTGTAAACCTTACCTCATTAGCTAAGGGTTAAATTGACAATAAAAATATAAAAAATATAATTTTTATTGAAATTAAATCATTTTATTAAATCATATTATCAGAAAATTATATTACTGTGTTAATTACAACATATATAGACAAACTTAAAGACGTTTATATCGATCGATGAAGTGGTATCTAAAACAACAGATTCATAATCGAGAGATACCTCGCGGATCCAAGTTCGAATCCCACTAGTGCCAGTGATAATTTTTAAATATGATGTAACATTGGGATCAAATAATCTAAAATTTTCAAGTGATATCAGCAAATGCTGTGACATTTACGAATAGTTTCTGTTAAAAAATTGGACCGAATAAAGACACTAAAAATAATGTCCAGTAGGTTCTTTTTTGAATATTCCAAGGACGTCCAAAATAAGTAAAAACGGATATCCTGTGAGCGTCCATCGGACGTCTGTTGGGCTTTATTTGGACATCTTATGGACGTCCCAATATCCAAACTTGAACGCCCACTGGACGTCCATAAAACGTCCATGTGCTATCTGGGAAGTAATCTTATCGATTACTTCGCGGTTTCGAATTGCGGGCACGCATGATGTGATAGTCAGTCGTCAACGGAACACGTTGGATTAGAGTACCGAAAATTCTATTACTCTTTTTTAAGGTAAGTGTACAAATATATCTTTTAAATAAAAATCTTCTTTCATTACACATAAACAATATATTTTCGTAATTTTATTTTATTTTATATTTATTCGCACAATTCAAAGAAAAAGCGATGTAAAAAATAATATCATAAATTCAAAATACCTATAATAAAATAAACTTGCAGATTAGTGTTACAATAAAATAAGTAGATTGTATTCCGACGTAATTAATTATCATCTATATATTTTCCAATATTGCAAGTGTATCATGAAATAATACAGTTATTTCCAGCAATAATTGCAAAATCGTTTGAAAAAATCTTAAATTATGTATTATTAGCGCAGTTCGTTTCATAAAAATTTTTTATTGGCACATCGACAATGTTTAAAAAACGGCTGTGGTATCTTCGCTGTTAGTCATTTTTCGATTATTCCTTTGCACAAAGGCGTAGTATCGATTCAACAATTACTTAGGCTGTTAATCGCATTAAAACTAGATGAATAATTAATTTACAAATATACGTAATTTCTAAGTAGACGTAATCACATTTATCATTTCTTATTATCTTACGGAACCTGCGATAAAACGCGAGTCGTTCTTATCGATTAATAAAGCGACCATGTGTGTAAATATAGTTATATAGATACAATATACCGGTTGTGCTACTTGTATTTAATCATGGTTTTGAATTTAATAACTTCCTTTTAACGAATATATAATTTCTTTCTTTACTTAACGAAGTATTACTGATTTTTAATAATGCAGCAAACGCCAACTAACGATAACATTATAGTTTTACAATTTTTCGCTCAACAATGGCCGCGTTCAGTAGAACAAGTGATCAGTAAGCGCTCAGGGAGCTCTTGTATATGATTTGGCATATTCTTTTAGATCTCCAACTATACTCCATTCAGATGCAAGAGCTCACTGAGCGCTTACTGATCACTTGTTCTACTGAACGCGGCCAATGTAACTGCCCAGTAAACACAAAATATAACTATTATGCAAGGTGATCGGAAACAATTGCATTCGGTTAATATTATCGTATCTTTGAACGAATTCTAAGATTATTTTTTCTCTTGCAAAATGTTATCCAAACCTTAATTGCTGAACTATAAAGATAAATAATTAACCTCTCACAGGCCAGATACGGAAAATAGGCAAGGACGGCACACAATTCACTGTCAAACACAGACGTTGGGCAATACACATGTGACAATATTCATACATCTTACAAGCTTGTTAACTTGAAAAGTTTTAATGTCAATGTGATTGTGTGCACAAAAATAAATAAATTATTTTAACTTAGAAAGGTTGAAGATTGAATATCCAGCAAACACAGTATTGTGACATATATGCTTAAATACGTAACAGTAAAGATCACGAAATAAAGTAGTAAAGATCAGTTAAGTAGCAAATAACATACATGTATGTTACATGCACCACTACCCATACAGCACAAATCTTCAAAGAACGTTCTAAGGAGGTTTTAAGGACATTCATACATTCTAAGAACATCCTAGAACATTCTCTGAAGATTTTGTGCTGTCTGGGTAAATGTCAGCAATAAAAGTACTTCTATGATATATTTAAGATATGTAACACTCTATTTAAGATATGTAATGCTCTAAGTGTTTTATCTATGATATGTAACAAAGCTAACATGATACTCATAACATTAAAATACATATAGCATATTCCATGTATAAACATCTATGTATACTGTATATCCTATGTATGTACACTTGGGTTACATGCATAGTATGTGGTATGTACACGCACCGGCGTTAATGCCGTCCGAATATCCGTGTGACTCGCACACGATAACGCGTCACTCATACACTGCTGTGTGTAGGTGAGCCAGGAGCAGCACGAAGTGGCGGAGGGAGCTAGCGGTATACGATCGTCGGACGCTTGGAGAGGGAATAGTGGTGGGAGTCGCGGCGATCTCTCATCCTCTATCGCAAACGTAAGAACGAGAGAAATAGCATTATAAGACGTCTGGACAGAAATGCCGTCCTAAAATACGTGTGACACACACTAAGAAAACGCTTGACTCACACTGTCTCGTCTATACGTGAGCAATACGCGGTGTCCCGACGACTGTTTCGCTCGCTCGAACGTTCATGCATTTTTCATTGTTAGCAAGGAAATTACTGTAATGTAAAAATCTTGGGGAAAGGTTTTTAGGAG
>NW_022639631.1:611098-611290 GCF_010583005.1 Odontomachus brunneus | reverse complement strand
TATCGTTCCATCGTTATAAAATTTGGTGACTCTAAAAAGGGCCGATTTTTGCGCCTGTTTCAAATAATTATTGTTCTTTATTACTATGGATACAAAATGCGACCCGTTTCTACTATTGACTATCGACCTCAACTGCTTCGACACAAAAATCGGCTCTTCTCAGGGCCACCAAATTTTATAACGATGGAACGG
>NW_022639631.1:610463-611088 GCF_010583005.1 Odontomachus brunneus | reverse complement strand
ATTCGGGCGTCCCGGTACTTTCCGAACACCCTGTATATACTCTGTATCCCAGACAGCACATGGATATCCTATGGATATCCTATGGATATCCTAAAGATGTCCTTGAAGGATATTGAGGATATCCATAAGCCATCCATTTTACGTCATTCAGACATTCAATGGACGTTTGTGGGATATCCGTTTATGAAATTGGAGGACATGCTAAAATCTCCGACATGTCCACAGGATATCCGATGAACGTTCAATGGACATATAAAAGTAGCATTCGGATTTGTAATTTACAAGATAATTTTGTAATTTGTAAATTAAAAGGATGAAACATATATACTCAGACAGCACAAAATATTTATAAAATATTTACAAAATATTTATAGGATTTATTTGAATATTTATTTGAATATTTATCAAAATATTTCATAAATATTTTTATGACCTTAGCTTCAATAGATCATAAATATTTATCATAAATATTATAAAAATATTTATTATATATAAATATTTATTATATATAAAATATATACAATTATATACTTTTTTCTCTTTTCCTAAACTTTGTGACGTGGCGGTTTCGCCGTCACCGAATTACCTGGAAGACGAGGAGAGCTGTGCTCGCGTCCCCTTCTCT
>NW_022639631.1:610298-610453 GCF_010583005.1 Odontomachus brunneus | reverse complement strand
CACACGGATATTCGGACGGCATTAACGCCGGTGCGTGTACATACAATGTCTGTACATCCGCAATCGCAAAGAAGCATATAGAATGTTCCGTGCATGTTCCATGAATATACATCCTACATTCTTTACATATTCATGTATACAGGGTGTTCGGAAAG
>NW_022639631.1:609837-610288 GCF_010583005.1 Odontomachus brunneus | reverse complement strand
AGACGAGGAGAGCTGTGCTCGCGTCCCCTTCTCTCGCGGGAAGGGCGGCGGCGAAGAATTTGGTCTCGCACGCCTTTGCGTGCGAGATCGCGTATTTTGTAGTTTTCTTGTTTTATTTGTGTGCTCGGGTTACGGCGAGTGCGACAGGATGCCTCTAGCGACATGGAGCAACGGCGGGCCTGAAGCGATCGACGAGCCAAACGGCAGGATCCCTCGCTAACATAAGCGACGGGGGCCCCGATTAACTTGCTGCGGGGCGCCAGGAAGGGCTGGACCTTAAGGACCAGATCCCGGGGGACGCCCTGGGATACCAAGAACTTCCGGCAGCCACCTGTGCGACCACGCAAGTTAGGGATGCCGTCGGGCCCAGGAGCCCGTCGACAAGGAGCTAGAGAATTCGGCGGTGTCGCGCGGGTCCTGTAAGGCGCCTGCGCTAGAGCCGTACACTTCT
>NW_022639631.1:604298-609827 GCF_010583005.1 Odontomachus brunneus | reverse complement strand
TCCTGATATTCGGGCGTCCCGGTACTTTCCGAACACCCTGTATATACTCTGTATCCCAGACAGCACATGGATATCCTATGGATATCCTATGGATATCCTAAAGATGTCCTTGAAGGATATTGAGGATATCCATAAGCCATCCATTTTACGTCATTCAGACATTCAATGGACGTTTGTGGGATATCCGTTTATGAAATTGGAGGACATGCTAAAATCTCCGACATGTCCACAGGATATCCGATGAACGTTCAATGGACATATAAAAGTAGCATTCGGATTTGTAATTTACAAGATAATTTTGTAATTTGTAAATTAAAAGGATGAAACATATATACTCAGACAGCACAAAATATTTATAAAATATTTACAAAATATTTATAGGATTTATTTGAATATTTATTTGAATATTTATCAAAATATTTCATAAATATTTTTATGACCTTAGCTTCAATAGATCATAAATATTTATCATAAATATTATAAAAATATTTATTATATATAAATATTTATTATATATAAAATATATACAATTATATACTTTTTTCTCTTTTCCTAAACTTTGTGACGTGGCGGTTTCGCCGTCACCGAATTACCTGGAAGACGAGGAGAGCTGTGCTCGCGTCCCCTTCTCTCGCGGGAAGGGCGGCGGCGAAGAATTTGGTCTCGCACGCCTTTGCGTGCGAGATCGCGTATTTTGTAGTTTTCTTGTTTTATTTGTGTGCTCGGGTTACGGCGAGTGCGACAGGATGCCTCTAGCGACATGGAGCAACGGCGGGCCTGAAGCGATCGACGAGCCAAACGGCAGGATCCCTCGCTAACATAAGCGACGGGGGCCCCGATTAACTTGCTGCGGGGCGCCAGGAAGGGCTGGACCTTAAGGACCAGATCCCGGGGGACGCCCTGGGATACCAAGAACTTCCGGCAGCCACCTGTGCGACCACGCAAGTTAGGGATGCCGTCGGGCCCAGGAGCCCGTCGACAAGGAGCTAGAGAATTCGGCGGTGTCGCGCGGGTCCTGTAAGGCGCCTGCGCTAGAGCCGTACACTTCTGCAGGACCAATAGGACCTAGCGGCGATCGGCGGCTAAGACCGCGAGCCTAAGGGGGTGTATATCAGTTGGACACGGGGCAACTGGACACAGTCCAATCACAAGTCGCTGTTCCAAGGGACCCTACAAATGTCTCTAATCACACGGTGCTGTGATTGGCTGTGTCCAAATGCACCGTGTCCAAGTGCACCGCTCCCGGCCTAAGGAGCCTCGCGCTCGCGGAAAATTCGTCACTGTGCGGATAGCGAGCGACGTGAGTGCTGCGGCAATTCCAGCGATTCCGGTGCGCAAGAGGGAACGAGAGAACGAGCGAGCGAGCGAACGAGCGAGCGAGCGAACGAGTGACCGAGCAAACGAGCGAGGACGAGAACGGGAGCGAGCTCAGCGAAGGAGATTGGTGAGCCGTCCTCTGCCTATCGTTCACCTCCCGGGTACCTAAAGATCAGGATGGTTGCCGTCGCTTCCCGACGGCAACCGGAAGGGTCCTTCGCCGCCTTTGACGAACCGTACGAGCTCGCGACCGCGGGCTAAGCCTCGAGTGCCCGCGAGAGCGTAGCCGTCTTTCCCGCGCTGCCTGCTGCCGCTTCACCGCGTTCGCGACCGCATAGGACGGCGAGCGACTACGCGATTATTGTATTGCGCACGATCATTACTCGGGAGTGCGGGTCTCCGAGAGCGACGGAAGATGCGCGGTTCGCGACGTGATGACTAGAGTCGGGATGTACCCGGCTGGCGCCCAACTCCGTAATTAGGATACGACGACCGAATTTCGCGAACTTCGGGCCGTCCGAACCCCGCGAGGCAGACGGATCCTCGACTACGGATCCGGCTGCCTAACGGCCTCGCGACTACGCGACTCGGAGCCCGCATCGCTTCTTTTGTTGTGTTTTTTTTCTTTTTGTTGTTAAATACAGCGTTAATTTTAAGCGGCATGTGTGATTATTTATGATTCCTCTGACTCTGTCGCCTGTTCCTCCCGTGTCGCGCGAAGGAAGGTCGCGTGTCGACACACGAACCCCGCCGCTCTACCGAGTCAGATATCTTTTTTTGAGAGCTGCCGGCAAGCTCGGCCGTCGCCGCAACGGCGGAGACGAAGTTTGGCCGTATTCTCGTGTATAGCTAACGATTTGCGGTCACAACACACAGGTTGTATAAAACCTGTTGTTCAATCAGGAATTACAACTAACAGATGTTTATTGATAGGTTGTTATGAGTATTCTGTTTATATATATTATCTAATAACTACAAGTTATTACTTATAATAGGAATGTTACATGAACTCACGCAAATGTTATTAATCATAAATTTAATGTTAATTTATTCACGTGAGATATTATGATATCCTCGTGCAATGCAAGCTGCAGTTGTGTTGGAGTTATTTCTTTATTAGTCGCAAGTAATGCCACATTTTTAGCTTTTCTGAAAGAGACAAAGTTTTGCTCTCGGTAATTATTCAGTTTAGGCCCCTCACCTTTCGATGAAAGTAGATTCAATCGACGCGTTTTTGCACGAGAAACGACTTTTTCATCTGACAAACTCGTCGCTCTCTACTGCGAAGCGAAATATTAGCCGACAAAGTTGATTACTATTAAGGTTAGGTAAACTGTCACTCTCTCTCTCTTTTTCTGTCTCGCTTTCTCTCTCTCTTTCTCTCTCTCTCTCTCTCTCTCTCTCTCTCTCTCTCTCTCTCTGTTCATTTTACTTAGATTCAGACCTTTTTTTGCGGCTCTTTCATCAAAGTATCAAAAGATACGTTTCTTAAAAGAATCACAGGTCCGAATGTGTTCGAACACGTCTTAATGTAACGGCGGTTAAACCGGATGGAAAACTCACATGGATGGCAAACAGCGAGATGTATATGCTCCATAGTCACTTGTGCGTTTCCTATAGTTTTCGAAATATTAATAAAAAGATGCCTGTCTCTAGTCATAGTTTATATCTTATACTCATCTTTAGGATGTCTGTACGATATATTTTACACATTATCATATTTGAGATAAGATATCTCTTGGATATTGTATACGGGGATATTTTCGAAATTTATTCATTATTATATACTAATGATATTATCAGGAAATTGAGATATATTTCGCATATCCGCGATGATTTTAGTATATCCTATAGATATCAATTGCTATGTGAGTAGTATATAAATATAGAGAAAAGGTCACTTCTTGTATATATTCAATAATATTAACTTAATACTAAGTCTTCTTACTAAGAAATTCTTAGTCTTATTTAGTTATTAGAAGTAGAGACCTTGAGAAAGACCTCTAATATTTCCTTAAATAAATCTTTTATGTTCAAAATGAATTTTTCATCTAGAGAGAAGATAGGTTTATTAATAAATTTTTCAGAGGAAATACTTGGGGAAGCAAAATGCTTATTGAGATATCCTAAAAATAATTTGGATACAGGATTATCAGATTTGATCAGCGAATCACTCAGTAAGCAAATTGAGCGCAGACTACGCGCAGATTGGCAGCAAATTTGATCAAAAATCCACAGTAAAACCATAGCCATCTGTGTCTACATTAGTTATATAACATTAATTGATGTTCCTATATAACCATAATATAACATGATATACATGTATTACATGTTACATTTATGAGTGGGAAATAATAATATAACAGCAACATATCAGTAACTTTCATGCAATATTATCTGTTATAATCATTTCTATTGCAGTTATATAACATTGATATCCCACACAGCACGTAATATCGCAGAAATATCACAGCAATATTATATTTTCATTGCAATATTACCAGGGAATATAACAGAAATAATGCTGGAATATTACTAAGATATCACAGTAATATTAAAATGTCCGCGGCAAATGCATCACAGTAATATAATGGTGAAAATCACAATGATATTACTGTGAGAAAATCATAATATTTAAAAAACTATACTTATATATTCCTAGTTTTCTCATATTTCATAAACTACTACGTATCGAAGGCTGTCAAATACACTCCAAACTTTCGTGAAATCCTCCAGCGGTAATTTCGATCCCAAGCACCCTTATAGAAATATCATACTAAGAATCATTGATAATTACTTATTATCCTGTATTTTTAATAAGTAATTATCAATAAAATAAGTAAATATCAATGATTCTTAGTATGATATTTCTATAAGGGAATGCAACAACATTCGATATGCGATAAATATTGATGTAATGTAGTGAACCAGTAATAATTACTTTTAGATTTTTAACAAAATGTTATAATGATTAATCCAAACAAAAAAAAAATTAAAAAATCCAAGAAAATCCAAATTAAACAAATCGAAATACTAAATTTTAAAAGAAACTTAAAAAATACTATTTCTGGGGTGTATATCAGTTGGACACGGGGCAATTGGACACAGTCCAATCACAAGTCGCTGTTCCAAGGGACCCTACAAATGTCTCTAATCACACGGTGCTGTGATTGGCTGTGTCCAAATGCACCGTGTCCAAGTGCACCGCTCCCAGCCTAAGGAGCCTCGCGCTCGCGGAAAATTCGTCACTGTGCGGATAGCGAGCGACGTGAGTGCTGCGGCAATTCCAGCGATTCCGGTGCGCAAGAGGGAACGAGAGAACGAGCGAGCGAGCGAACGAGCGAGCGAGCGAACGAGTGACCGAGCAAACGAGCGAGGACGAGAACGGGAGCGAGCTCAGCGAAGGAGATTGGTGAGCCGTCCTCTGCCTATCGTTCACCTCCCGGGTACCTAAAGATCAGGATGGTTGCCGTCGCTTCCCGACGGCAACCGGAAGGGTCCTTCGCCGCCTTTGACGAACCGTACGAGCTCGCGACCGCGGGCTAAGCCTCGAGTGCCCGCGAGAGCGTAGCCGTCTTTCCCGCGCTGCCTGCTGCCGCTTCACCGCGTTCGCGACCGCATAGGACGGCGAGCGACTACGCGATTATTGTATTGCGCACGATCATTACTCGGGAGTGCGGGTCTCCGAGAGCGACGGAAGATGCGCGGTTCGCGACGTGATGACTAGAGTCGGGATGTACCCGGCTGGCGCCCAACTCCGTAATTAGGATACGACGACCGAATTTCGCGAACTTCGGGCCGTCCGAACCCCGCGAGGCAGACGGATCCTCGACTACGGATCCGGCTGCCTAACGGCCTCGCGACTACGCGACTCGGAGCCCGCATCGCTTCTTTTGTTGTGTTTTTTTTCTTTTTGTTGTTAAATACAGCGTTAATTTTAAGCGGCATGTGTGATTATTTATGATTCCTCTGACTCTGTCGCCTGTTCCTCCCGTGTCGCGCGAAGGAAGGTCGCGTGTCGACACACGAACCCCGCCGCTCTACCGAGTCAGATATCTTTTTTTGAGAGCTGCCGGCAAGCTCGGCCGTCGCCGCAACGGCGGAGACGAAGTTTGGCCGTATTCTCGTGTATAGCTAACGATTTGCGGTCACAACACACAGGTTGTATAAAACCTGTTGTTCAATCAGGAATTACAACTAACAGATGTTTAT
>NW_022639631.1:604093-604288 GCF_010583005.1 Odontomachus brunneus | reverse complement strand
AATATTTATAAAATATTTACAAAATATTTATAGGATTTATTTGAATATTTATTTGAATATTTATCAAAATATTTCATAAATATTTTTATGACCTTAGCTTCAATAGATCATAAATATTTATCATAAATATTATAAAAATATTTATTATATATAAATATTTATTATATATAAAATATATACAATTATATACTTTTT
>NW_022639631.1:603353-604083 GCF_010583005.1 Odontomachus brunneus | reverse complement strand
TGTCGCCTGTTCCTCCCGTGTCGCGCGAAGGAAGGTCGCGTGTCGACACACGAACCCCGCCGCTCTACCGAGTCAGATATCTTTTTTTGAGAGCTGCCGGCAAGCTCGGCCGTCGCCGCAACGGCGGAGACGAAGTTTGGCCGTATTCTCGTGTATAGCTAACGATTTGCGGTCACAACACACAGGTTGTATAAAACCTGTTGTTCAATCAGGAATTACAACTAACAGATGTTTATTGATAGGTTGTTATGAGTATTCTGTTTATATATATTATCTAATAACTACAAGTTATTACTTATAATAGGAATGTTACATGAACTCACGCAAATGTTATTAATCATAAATTTAATGTTAATTTATTCACGTGAGATATTATGATATCCTCGTGCAATGCAAGCTGCAGTTGTGTTGGAGTTATTTCTTTATTAGTCGCAAGTAATGCCACATTTTTAGCTTTTCTGAAAGAGACAAAGTTTTGCTCTCGGTAATTATTCAGTTTAGGCCCCTCACCTTTCGATGAAAGTAGATTCAATCGACGCGTTTTTGCACGAGAAACGACTTTTTCATCTGACAAACTCGTCGCTCTCTACTGCGAAGCGAAATATTAGCCGACAAAGTTGATTACTATTAAGGTTAGGTAAACTGTCACTCTCTCTCTCTTTTTCTGTCTCGCTTTCTCTCTCTCTTTCTCTCTCTCTCTCTCTCTCTCTCTCTCTCTCTCTCTCTCTCT
>NW_022639631.1:601310-602906 GCF_010583005.1 Odontomachus brunneus | reverse complement strand
TCTCTCTCTCTCTCTCTCTCTCTCTCTCTCTCTCTCTCTCTCTGTTCATTTTACTTAGATTCAGACCTTTTTTTGCGGCTCTTTCATCAAAGTATCAAAAGATACGTTTCTTAAAAGAATCACAGGTCCGAATGTGTTCGAACACGTCTTAATGTAACGGCGGTTAAACCGGATGGAAAACTCACATGGATGGCAAACAGCGAGATGTATATGCTCCATAGTCACTTGTGCGTTTCCTATAGTTTTCGAAATATTAATAAAAAGATGCCTGTCTCTAGTCATAGTTTATATCTTATACTCATCTTTAGGATGTCTGTACGATATATTTTACACATTATCATATTTGAGATAAGATATCTCTTGGATATTGTATACGGGGATATTTTCGAAATTTATTCATTATTATATACTAATGATATTATCAGGAAATTGAGATATATTTCGCATATCCGCGATGATTTTAGTATATCCTATAGATATCAATTGCTATGTGAGTAGTATATAAATATAGAGAAAAGGTCACTTCTTGTATATATTCAATAATATTAACTTAATACTAAGTCTTCTTACTAAGAAATTCTTAGTCTTATTTAGTTATTAGAAGTAGAGACCTTGAGAAAGACCTCTAATATTTCCTTAAATAAATCTTTTATGTTCAAAATGAATTTTTCATCTAGAGAGAAGATAGGTTTATTAATAAATTTTTCAGAGGAAATACTTGGGGAAGCAAAATGCTTATTGAGATATCCTAAAAATAATTTGGATACAGGATTATCAGATTTGATCAGCGAATCACTCAGTAAGCAAATTGAGCGCAGACTACGCGCAGATTGGCAGCAAATTTGATCAAAAATCCACAGTAAAACCATAGCCATCTGTGTCTACATTAGTTATATAACATTAATTGATGTTCCTATATAACCATAATATAACATGATATACATGTATTACATGTTACATTTATGAGTGGGAAATAATAATATAACAGCAACATATCAGTAACTTTCATGCAATATTATCTGTTATAATCATTTCTATTGCAGTTATATAACATTGATATCCCACACAGCACGTAATATCGCAGAAATATCACAGCAATATTATATTTTCATTGCAATATTACCAGGGAATATAACAGAAATAATGCTGGAATATTACTAAGATATCACAGTAATATTAAAATGTCCGCGGCAAATGCATCACAGTAATATAATGGTGAAAATCACAATGATATTACTGTGAGAAAATCATAATATTTAAAAAACTATACTTATATATTCCTAGTTTTCTCATATTTCATAAACTACTACGTATCGAAGGCTGTCAAATACACTCCAAACTTTCGTGAAATCCTCCAGCGGTAATTTCGATCCCAAGCACCCTTATAGAAATATCATACTAAGAATCATTGATAATTACTTATTATCCTGTATTTTTAATAAGTAATTATCAATAAAATAAGTAAATATCAATGATTCTTAGTATGATATTTCTATAAGGGAATGCAACAACATTCGATATGCGATAAATATTGATGTAATGTAGTGAACCAGTAATAATTACTTTTAGATTTTTAACAAAATGTTATAATGATTA
>NW_022639631.1:599578-601277 GCF_010583005.1 Odontomachus brunneus | reverse complement strand
TAATGTAGTGAACCAGTGATAATTACTTTTAGATTTTTAACAAAATGTTATAATGATTAATCCAAACAAAAAAAAAATTAAAAAATCCAAGAAAATCCAAATTAAACAAATCGAAATACTAAATTTTAAAAGAAACTTAAAAAATACTATTTCTGGGGTGTATATCAGTTGGACACGGGGCAATTGGACACAGTCCAATCACAAGTCGCTGTTCCAAGGGACCCTACAAATGTCTCTAATCACACGGTGCTGTGATTGGCTGTGTCCAAATGCACCGTGTCCAACCCTTATAGAAACATCATACTAAGAATCATTGATAATTACTTATTATCCAGTATTTTTAATACTGAAAATAAGTAATTATCAATGATTCTTAGTATGATATTTCTATAAGGGAAGTGCACCGCTCCCCTATTTCTGTAAGGAAAGGTGACTTCAAATGACGCCGTAATAACGTTTTAATGATGTCTATAATGTCAAAGAAATTGATATGTCAATTGATGTCACCATTCTATTTAGAATATGATATATTGCTATAATTTAACTATAATATTGCAAATATATAAGTGTAATATTTCAATGATATAAGTATGTAATACTGCAGTAATATTTCTGTAATATTTCAATGATATATGTAAAGATGCAATATTTCAGTAATATTTCTATAATATTTCAATGATATATGTAAAAGTGCAATATTTCAGTAATATTTCTGTAATATTTCACTGTGATATAATATTAACTGTGATGTAATATTACAACTATATTGCAATATTTCTGCAATATTACGTGCTGTGTGGGATAACTGTGTTTGCTGAGAGCATATGCTGTTATAAAAGAAACAACAGAAGCAATTGTGAGTGTTTTAGTCCCTCGATGTGTGCAACCTTCATCTATAGAAGACTATAAGAATATTAGTGCAGAATTTCTTGAACATTGGAATTTTCCAAATTGGCTCGGTGCACTTGATGGCAAACATTGAGTTGTTAGGGCTCCCTTATAATCTGGTAGTTCGTACTACAAGAAAAATACAAGAAAAATTTTAGTGTAGTATTATTGGCTGCTAATGATTATAACTATAAATTTATTTTATTTAATGTTGGGTCATAATAATGCAAGTATATTTACGCAAAGTAAATTTAGAAAATTGTTAAAAGAAGAGAAACTGAATATACCCTTATAGAAATATCATACTAAGAATCATTGATAATTACTTATTATCCAGTATTTTTAATACTGAAAATAAGTAATTATCAATGATTCTTAATATGATATTTCTATAAGGGTACTAAAAGATAATAAAAAACTTTCAGGAAGTAATAAGTCAATTAAATATTTTTTTATTGGAGATAACCCGATGAAAAATTTTTCATGCATAATTATATATAAAATTTGTCCATACATAATTATGTACCCACACAGCAAGTGATATCTATGGGATATACTAAAATCATCGCGGATATACGAAATATATCTCAATCTCTTGATAATATCATTAGTATATCATAATGAATAAATTTCGAAAATATTCCCGTATAGAATATCCAAGAGATATTTTATCTCAAATATGATAACGTGTAAAATATATCGTACAGACATCCTAAAGATGAGTATAAGATATAAAGCATGTACATGGCTAGAGACAGGCATCTTTTTATTAATATTTCGAAAACTATAGCAAATGCACAAATGACTATGG
>NW_022639631.1:598907-599568 GCF_010583005.1 Odontomachus brunneus | reverse complement strand
AAATACGATAATGTGTAAAATATATCGTACAGACATCCTAAAGATGAGTATAAGATATAAAGCATGTACATGGCTAGAGACAGGCATCTTTTTATTAATATTTCGAAAACTATAGCAAATGCACAAATGACTATGGAGCATATACATCTCGCTGTTTGTCGTCGGTGTGATTTTCCATCCGGTTTAACCGCCATTATATTAACCCATTAACGCCCAAGCGTTCCAATTTTTTAGCGACTTTTCAACGCGATTATTTTTTATGTTATTGGCGTTGAAAAAATTTTGTTTTCACACATTTTGACGTAGAATTTAATGCTCTTTTAGAATCCGTCGTCAAAATTTTGGTCTGATTCAAAGGAAAAATAATATGACCAATTTAAACACAAAAAACATCGAAATTTCAGAAAAATTTTTTTTTCTCGATTTTTTTTCAGAATGTTATCGCAAATAATCTATACTTTAAATATGCAGAAAGGTGCAGGGAATAGTTGCACTTTGAGCCAGTATTTTTTGTTTTGGCGAAAAAAAATTTTTTTTATAAAAATATCGCGTTTTTCGCGAAAAAATTTTGAAAATCGAATAATACGCGTTTTTTTCATATTATTGTTAATTTATTGAATAAATAACTATGTATCATCAAAATAAATGATATATTATTGCT
>NW_022639631.1:598020-598697 GCF_010583005.1 Odontomachus brunneus | reverse complement strand
GTTTGTGGTACATTTATGATCGCCACATAGAACCCGCCATGTATAAACTATGGTAAGACATTTATATTTGTCAAAGAAGCAATAATATATCATTTATTTTAATGATACATAGTTATTTATTCAATAAATTAACAATAATATGAAAAAAACGCGTATTATTCGATTTTCAAAATTTTTTCGCGAAAAACGCGATATTTTCATAAAAAAAAATTAACAAAAAATACTGGCTCAAAGTGCAACTATTCCCTGCACCTTTCTGCATATTTAAAGTATAGATTATTTGCGATAACATTCTGAAAAAAAATCGAGAAAAAAAAAATTTTCTGAAATTTCGATGTTTTTTGTGTTTAAATTGGTCATATTATTTTTCCTTTGAATCAGACCAAAATTTTGACGACGGATTCTAAAAGAGCATTAAATTCTACGTCAAAATGTGTGAAAACAAAATTTTTTCAACGCCAATAACATAAAAAATAATCGCGTTGAAAAGTCGCTAAAAAATTGGAACGCTTGGGCGTTAATGGGTTAAGACATGTTCGACACGTTCAGACCTGTGATTCTTTTGAGAATCGTATTTTTTGACACTTTGATGAAAGGGCCGCAAAAAAAGGTTTGAATCCAAGTAAAATAAACAGAGAGAGAGAGAGAGAGAGAGAGAGAGAGAGAGAGAGAGAGAG
>NW_022639631.1:597868-598010 GCF_010583005.1 Odontomachus brunneus | reverse complement strand
GGTGATGAAAAGTGGGTCACTTACGACAACGTCAAGCGAAAACGGTCGTGGTCGAAACGCGGTGAGCCGGCGCAAACGGTGGCCAAGCCAGGATTGAAGGTCAGGAAGGCTTTGCTGTGTTTCGTGGGATTGGCAGAGAATC
>NW_022639631.1:596865-597858 GCF_010583005.1 Odontomachus brunneus | reverse complement strand
AGAGAGAGAGAGAGAGAGAGAGAGAGAGAGAGAGAGAGAGAGAAAGAGAGAGTTTTCCTAACCTTAATAGTGGTCAACTTTGTCGGCTAATATTTCGCTTCGCAGTAGAGAGCGACGAGTTTGTCAAATGAAAAAGTCGTTTCTCGTGCAAAAACGCGTCGATTCAATCTACTTTCATCGAAAGGTGAGGGGCCTAAACTGAATAATTACCGAGAGCAAAACTTTTTCTCTTTCAGAAAAACTAAAAATGTGGCATTACTTGCCACTAATAAAGAAATAACTCCAACACAACTGCAGCTTGCATTGCACGAGGATATCATAACATCTCACGTGAATAAATTAACATTAAATTTATGATTAATAACATTTGCGCTAGTTCATATAACATTCCTATTATAGGTGATAACTTGTAGATATTAGATAATATATATAAACAGAATACTTATAACAACCTATCAGTAAACATCTGTAAGTTGTAATTCCTGATTGAACAATATAGGTTTCATACAACCTGTGTGTTATACAATAAACTGAGAGATATTCCAATTCATGTAAAAAATCTGAAATAATTGTGAGAATTTTCTGAGATTCTGAGAAATCTTTCCACCAAAGATATATTTATTGTATTTGGTGTAATTCTATTTTGTATAATTTTATCTATAATACTAATGTCTACATTATATTGATAATTGTTTAATATCCCAGTAAGTAAATTGAGCGCAGACTACGCGCAGATTGGCAGTAAATTTGATCAAAAACCCACAGCAAAACCATAGCTATCTGTGTCTACATTAGGCTACGGTTTTGGCGACAGATCTTGCTGTCGGGCAATTGGTGCTAAATTTGCGGCAAAAACCGCGCAATGCTTGCAACGCAGCAAGGTCTGTGCGGTTTCTGCCACCAATCTGCCGTCAAATCGCTACAAGCTCTGCGCGATTTTTGCTGCAAATCTGCAGCATTTATCCAACAAGCTTTGCCGCATATGTGGCGACA
>NW_022639631.1:596661-596855 GCF_010583005.1 Odontomachus brunneus | reverse complement strand
CTGAAAATGTGAATAGTGTTTATGGCCCTGATACTGTAACAGCCAATCACGCGCAATTTTGGTTTCGTCGATTTCGTTCCGGTAATTTTTATGTCAAAAATGCACCACGCTCTGGAAGGCTAATTGTCGAAAATGTCGATAAAATAATGGAAATCGTCGAGTCCGACCGTCATGTAAGCACTGTTTCGATTGCC
>NW_022639631.1:596071-596297 GCF_010583005.1 Odontomachus brunneus | reverse complement strand
TTACGGCCAAACTCTTAATTCGGACCTGTACTGTCAACAATTGGACCGTCTGAAGGAATCAATCGCCCAGAAGCGGCCAGCTTTGGCCAATGGGAGAGGAATTGTGTTCCATTAGGACAACGCCAGGCCACACACATCGATAGTCACTCGCCAAAAGCTCCGGAAGCTTGGTTGGGAGGTTCTTATACATCCACCTTATAGTCCGAACCTGGCACCAAGTGATTAT
>NW_022639631.1:595799-596061 GCF_010583005.1 Odontomachus brunneus | reverse complement strand
TAAAAATGTGGCATTACTTGCCACTAATAAAGAAATAACTCCAACACAACTGCAGCTTGCATTGCACGAGGATATCATAACATCTCACGTGAATAAATTAACATTAAATTTATGATTAATAACATTTGCGCTAGTTCATATAACATTCCTATTATAGGTGATAACTTGTAGATATTAGATAATATATATAAACAGAATACTTATAACAACCTATCAGTAAACATCTGTAAGTTGTAATTCCTGATTGAACAATATAGGTTTC
>NW_022639631.1:595706-595789 GCF_010583005.1 Odontomachus brunneus | reverse complement strand
CGTTTGGAACCACTTGAATAAGGCTGGATACAAAAAGAAGCTCGATATATTGGTGCCACACGAGTTAACGCAAAAAAAACATC
>NW_022639631.1:593819-595696 GCF_010583005.1 Odontomachus brunneus | reverse complement strand
TTCATACAACCTGTGTGTTATACAATAAACTGAGAGATATTCCAATTCATGTAAAAAATCTGAAATAATTGTGAGAATTTTCTGAGATTCTGAGAAATCTTTCCACCAAAGATATATTTATTGTATTTGGTGTAATTCTATTTTGTATAATTTTATCTATAATACTAATGTCTACATTATATTGATAATTGTTTAATATCCCAGTAAGTAAATTGAGCGCAGACTACGCGCAGATTGGCAGTAAATTTGATCAAAAACCCACAGCAAAACCATAGCTATCTGTGTCTACATTAGGCTACGGTTTTGGCGACAGATCTTGCTGTCGGGCAATTGGTGCTAAATTTGCGGCAAAAACCGCGCAATGCTTGCAACGCAGCAAGGTCTGTGCGGTTTCTGCCACCAATCTGCCGTCAAATCGCTACAAGCTCTGCGCGATTTTTGCTGCAAATCTGCAGCATTTATCCAACAAGCTTTGCCGCATATGTGGCGACAATTTGGCAGCAAGATTTGATATAACAGATCCTGCATCAAGTTTGTTATCTATTTGCTATCAAAAGGTGATAGCAAGCCCTGCCCGAAATCTGCTCACGCAAGTTTGGCTATCTGGGTGTCCTCCAGGCTATGTTGATGAGGAAAATAATAATGGAGATACAATAAATGATGCTTGGAGAGAAAATAATAGACTAAAGGCACCAAAAGCGACATATCATTTTGTTTTTGGAGGTTATTTCTTAATGTAAAACTCAAAATATAAATGTAAATATAGTGTAAATATAATGTAAATATCATATTTTTACTGAAATTGTTTTTACATTTAAAACAAAAAATGTTTTTGTGAAACGCACGAAAATTGAGTTGCAAGAAAATAGGTGCCAAAAGCGACATACTTATTGGAAGTTATATCCCAAATAGCACAATCCTATGAATATTTTAAGAATATTCTTCAAGAATATTTGGAATATTCCATAGGACATTCGTATATATTCATTGTGTGTTCGTAAAACATTCGAATGGCACTAATTTAAATATTCTCAGAATGTGAATAGAATAATCTACCGAATATTCTATATATTAAGTTATGATTGTTTATAGAAGAAAGAGTATGAACAGAACGTTTATATTTATAGATATAGCTTCCGGAATGGAGCCGTGTCTTGAATCAGCGATGTGCCGACGTTTCGCAAACGTTGCAATTTGCATCATCAGGGCTGAGAATTCAGGAGCGGTGCACTTGGGCACGGTGCATTTGGACACAGCCAATCACAGCACCGTGTGATTAGAGACATTTGTAGGGTCCCTTGGAACAGCGACTTGTGATTAGACTGTGTCCAATTGCCCCGTGTCCAACTGATATACACCCTGAGAATTCTGATATTGAGCTCCCTTGGGTAAAGGTTGTCCATATATGCCTCCCTACCCCTTGTGTAGATGGCGCTGGGGGTAGGGGACGTAGCTTGAATCCAGACAATCAGCGCATTTTAATTGATCAGTTGGTCAATTAAAAATTTTTAATTTACTGATCAATTAGCTCCCTTCCGGAAGCTATATCTATAAATTGTATTAATGGCCGTGAAAGCCTCAAATCTAGAACGTTTATATTTATAAAAATATAAACATTTTTCTTTTTTCCTAACTTTTTCTTAAAGTTTCCACTTTATTGTTTCACACGCTACTTAACTCAATTTAAATTGTACTTTGAAAATTTACTGACTATGCTGGGATTCGAACCTAAGATCTCTGCTTCTTGGGTTCACCTTACCTACTTCGCCTTACCTACTGTCACTTTAACTGAGAGACGATTTATATTGTATACCTATGATATAAATATATATATATATATATATATATATATATATATATATATATATATATATATT
>NW_022639631.1:593556-593762 GCF_010583005.1 Odontomachus brunneus | reverse complement strand
TATACAGTGTGTCCCATAAGTTCGGCAACGGCAAGAAAACTCGGCGGGGGAGCATTTTAGAGAAAAATGTTTCAAATAAAAGTTGTAAGGCTTAAAATGTTGCATTTAATGACAGTAGTTATTTTATCTATGATAACGTCGCTAAGGTCAGGACAAGGTCAACTTTGCTTTTTTTGATAGAAATACATATTTTTTTATTACGGAAA
>NW_022639631.1:593348-593546 GCF_010583005.1 Odontomachus brunneus | reverse complement strand
TTTCTCCCATCTTTCGGGCAGCGTACGAATCCCGCGTCGAAAAAACTGGTCATCTTTTGAGACAATCCACGAATCGATCCAATTTTTTACTTCTTCATATGACCGGAAGTGCTGGTCAGCCAGGCCGTGTGTCATTGATCGAAACAAGTGATAGTCAGAGGGAGCAACGTTTTCTGGAGAATATGGCGGGTGGGGTAG
>NW_022639631.1:593196-593338 GCF_010583005.1 Odontomachus brunneus | reverse complement strand
GATATTTACGTAAATATCTACAAAATTATTGGTTTCAATAATTTTTTACTTGAATTCTACCAACTTTACCGAAAAATATCAAGAGATAAAAATTATTTATGTTGTTCTCCTAGAGCTCTGAGAATTTTTTCAGAATTTTATC
>NW_022639631.1:592472-593186 GCF_010583005.1 Odontomachus brunneus | reverse complement strand
CGTTGTATTGCGGCCGTTTGTCTTTCAATGCTCGGCTCAAACGCATCAATTGCGTTCGATACCGATCGCCTGTAATTGTTTCAGTCGGTCTTAATAGCTCATAATACACTACGCCGAGCTAGTCCTACCAAATATAGAACATGAGCCGTGAATATTCGGTTTAGTCGTCGACTTGGAAGCATGGCCGGGAACTCCCCATGATTTTTTTGCATCTTTGATGCGCTTGGGATTATCGTAATGAACCCATTTTTCGTCCCCAGTCACAATGCGATGCAGAAATCCCTTCCGTCTTTGCCTTTCAAGCAGCTGTTCACAAGCAAACAAACGCCGTTCAACATCTCTCGGCTTCAATTCGTACGGCACCCAATTTCCTTGCTTCTGAATCATTTCCATGGCTGTGAGGCGTTTTAAAATGGCTTGTTGAGTCACTCCCAATGATCGTGCCAATTCTTCTTGATTTTGACACTTTTGAGTCTTGATCAAGTAATACTTCCAATTCTGCATCTTCGAAAACCTTTTCTTTTCCACCGCTAAGCCGGTCCTCGACGTCAAAATCACCGTTCTTGAAGTGTTGAAACCATTCACGACATGTTCTTTCACTAATAGCGGCCTTACCATAAATATGTAAGTGCATTCGATGAGCTTCAGCCACAGATTTCTTCATATTGAAGCAGAAAATTAAAAACTTTCGCAAATGACGAGAATTTGGCTCGT
>NW_022639631.1:591989-592462 GCF_010583005.1 Odontomachus brunneus | reverse complement strand
AATATATATATATATATGACGATCCGGAAAGCGTCACGAAAATTAAAGCACGAAAATTAAAAGTCACGAAAATTAAAAGCAATAACTATAAGACTAACAAAGGAACGCCGAACAACCGCGCGCGGGATAACCGCAAGGTCAACAAACAGTCGCGCTGTTTGTTATAATTTTGTATAAAAGCCGACAGAAAATTGACATAGAGAGAGATTGATCGGAAGGCTCCTCTCAGGCGCACGACCGACCAGAACTCAAAACTCCTAGAGATCCTAGACATCCCGTCGACCGAAGTGGATACGCGACGTCGACATCCTTTCCTCCTCGCGCTAGGCCGCTAACACCTACGATCGCGAACGCATACAGGGCGTAAGATAACGGTGACGACGAGCGCCTTTAAACCAGCCAGGAAAACCAGGATAGATAAACAGATTAAAGCCGATGAGGCAACGAACTCCGAACGACGAACAATCGCGTAC
>NW_022639631.1:591705-591979 GCF_010583005.1 Odontomachus brunneus | reverse complement strand
AGTCTATATTTTAATAGTATTTTGAATAAAGAGTTTGATATTTTTTCCCTTTATATTCCTAAAATATTTATAAAATGTTACTAGAAATATTTTTTTTTTTTACTATAGATATTGCATAAAATATTTATTCTATGTGTTATAACGCGTATAAAGAGAATACTGTTCGAAAAGAGGAAAATTACTGAAAGATTCCCGAATACTTTTAGAACGAATAACACACTTAGTTTATTTTTTAAAAAACACTAAAATGTGAGAAAGCAGCGATCAGCTGCTA
>NW_022639631.1:591422-591695 GCF_010583005.1 Odontomachus brunneus | reverse complement strand
CGCTCGCAGCTGATCGCGAGACAACAACGGCTCCCGACGAGAGCAAAAACACGACCACGCGCCAACGGCGTAACGTCGTCTGTAAATAATTGTAATTAGCATTGAAATTAGAATATAGTTCCACATTATTATAACCTATACCACTGGTTTTCACAAACGAAACCCGGACCACACCGGCTAAGACTATCCCGCACGTAACGCAAGGCCGTTACATATATATATATATATATATATATATATATATATATATATATATATATATATATATATATA
>NW_022639631.1:589010-591368 GCF_010583005.1 Odontomachus brunneus | reverse complement strand
ATATATATATATATATATATATATATATATATATATATATATATATATTGTATATAATTATATATAATTATATATAATTAGGTATAATTATATATATAATTTCATATATAATTTTACATAATTACGCATAAATTTATATGTAATTATACATATTGTTATACATAATTGTGTATAATTATATATAATTATACCTAATTATATATAATTATACCTAATTATATATAATTATACCTAATTATATATAATTATACCTAATTATATATAATTATACCTAATTATATATAATTATACCTAATTATATATAATTATACCTAATTATATATAATTATACATAATTATGTATGGACAAATTTCATACAAAATTTTGCATGAAAAATTTTTCATCGGGTATTTAAATGCAGTTTTTACATTAAAGAATTCTTTTCTTGTAAGGAAATCATTTATTTATTCTTATATACTGATATTTTAAAAAATCAAAGAAATCATTTTTTTTTATTTAGAAATTCATAATTTTTCATCTCATCTTATAAATAAAAAATATTATGTTATATTTATTACATGTGCTCTAAAATCTAACAAACATTTTTTAAGTTAAAAAATTATATTTAACAAAATATATTTCTTTAATTTAAAGAATTTTTTCAGTGTACATTACTAATTTAAATTTCGAATTTTTTATTTTTTAGTTTAATAGTTATAAATAATTACATTAATTTTTTTCATGTATAATATTTGTAAACAGAAACATTTACAAAATATTACTACAAATATTTATTCTTTGTTTATTATAAATATTGTATAAAGTATTTAGTCTATATTTTAATAGTATTTTGAATAAAGAGTTTGATATTTTTTCCCTTTATATTCCTAAAATATTTATAAAATGTTACTAGAAATATTTTTTTTTTTTACTATAGATATTGCATAAAATATTTATTCTATGTGTTATAACGCGTATAAAGAGAATACTGTTCGAAAAGAGGAAAATTACTGAAAGATTCCCGAATACTTTTAGAACGAATAACACACTTAGTTTATTTTTTAAAAAACACTAAAATGTGAGAAAGCAGCGATCAGCTGCTAGAATGACTGTAAATATCAGGCATGTCAAACATGAAGAAGGCAGCGGATAGCCGCAAGAGTAGCAGGAGACAGTGAACGCCGACGATTGGATAGGGCGGCGGGTAGCCGCAGGAAGCGCAGGATGCAGGAACGCCGACGTCGGAGAGGGCGGCGGATAGCCGCAGGAAGCGCAGGATGCTAGAACACCGACGTCGGAGAGGGCGGCGGATAGCTGCAGGAGGCGCAGGATGCAGGAACGCCGACGTCGGAGAGGGCGGCGGATAGCCGCAGGAGGCGCAGGATGCAGGAACGCCGACGTCGGAGAAAGCGGCGGATAGCCGCAGGAGGCGCAGGATGCAGGAACGCCGACGTCGAAGAGGGCGGCGGATAGCCGCAGGAGGCGCAGGATGCTGGAACGCCGACGTCGGAGAGGGCGGCGGATAGCCGCAAGAGGCGCAGGATGCTGGAACACCGACGTCGGAGAGGGCGACGGATAGTCGCAGGAGACAACCTGTGAATGTATCTCTCTTTTCCCCACTCGAGGAGATTACCAGCTCTTTCACTTTTACTCTTGACGGAAAATCTCAATATCGATTAGCAAAACATGATAACGAATGAGATGCACTTCGCAATAGCTAAAGAAAAACTGAAACACAGATCGTACCCGGAGGAGAGAGAAACAATAAAACTCCGGGACGATCGCCTCTTAACAAACTCTCGCAGTTCCTCGGTTACGAGGACTTGCTACGCCGAGGAGATAACTGACTATCAGCTTCTAGAATATTCAGGCTTGTTGCTAAGCCGGAATCTCGACATTTCCGCTACACTATATTTTAATATTTTGAACAAAGATTTCGAAATTTTTTTCCTTTATGTGTACCAAAAATATTTTTAAAATATTTGTATAAATTTTTAAAAGATAATTCGACATAAATATTTATGAACCCAGATAGCCAAGCCTGCGCGAACAGATTTCGAGCAGACTTTGCTATCAACTTTTGATGGTAAATAGATAATAAATTTGATGCAGGATCTGTTATATCAAATCTTGCTGCCAAATTGCCGCCAGATATGCGGCAGAGCTTGTTGTCGGATAATTGTTGCAAATTTGCAGCAGAAACCGCGCAGAGCTTGTAGCGGTTTGACGGCAGATTGGCGGCAGGAACCGCGCATACCTTGCTGCGCTGCAAGCTTTGCACGGTTATTGCTGCAAATTTGACACCAATTGTCCGACAGCAAGATCTGTCGCCAAAACCGTAGCCTAATGTAGACACAGGTGGTTATGGTTTTGCTGTT
>NW_022639631.1:588562-589000 GCF_010583005.1 Odontomachus brunneus | reverse complement strand
TTTCGAGATATTCAGGTGTTCCGGTATATAATATTCACCCTGTATAAGCAGGGTTGGGAACGTTACTTTTTAAAAGTAACGCGTTACCGTTACCGTTACTTGCGGTAAAAAGTAACTCGTTACCGTTACTCGTTACTGATTCTAAAAAGTAACGCGTTACCGTTATTTGAAAAGTAACGATAAAAAAATCGTTACTTTCCGTTACTTTTGTAAAAAAAAAAAGTTAAAATCGGCATGTAAAACGAAAAGTAGAAGAGACAGTACATAAATTATACATATATAAAGACAAAATATAAGATATTTAAGCGGGAAGCACACATTATTGAATAAAGGCCATTCTACATTAGTCGCAAATCGCAAGGTCGCAAAAAAATTGACTAGTCGATTGTTCTCCTTGCGACCGAAGAATAATCAATTATGATTGGTACAATTTCCTTC
>NW_022639631.1:588413-588552 GCF_010583005.1 Odontomachus brunneus | reverse complement strand
GCCAAAACCGTAGCCTAATGTAGACACAGGTGGTTATGGTTTTGCTGTTAGTTTTTAATCAAATTTGCTGCCAATCTGCGCGCAGTCTGCGCTCAATTTGCTTACTGGGAATCTTTATCATAAATATTGTGTACTGTCT
>NW_022639631.1:582329-588403 GCF_010583005.1 Odontomachus brunneus | reverse complement strand
TACCATTACTGTTACTTGCGGTAAAAAGTAACTCGTTACCGTTACTCGTTACTGATTCTAAAAAGTAACGCGTTACCGTTATTTGAAAAGTAACGATAAAAAAATCGTTACTTTCCGTTACTTTTGTAAAAAAAAAAAGTTAAAATCGGCATGTAAAACGAAAAGTAGAAGAGACAGTACATAAATTATACATATATAAAGACAAAATATAAGATATTTAAGCGGGAAGCACACATTATTGAATAAAGGCCATTCTACATTAGTCGCAAATCGCAAGGTCGCAAAAAAATTGACTAGTCGATTGTTCTCCTTGCGACCGAAGAATAATCAATTATGATTGGTACAATTTCCTTCCGATCTTGCGATTGCGACTAATGTAGAATGGGCTTTAGGGGCGCCGCACACGAATTGACGTAACAGTAACATAAGATGTACCGTAAAAATGGACTAATTACAATCGAGTATTCACAAAAATGGCGACCTTACGGTTCGACGATACTCAAAGTGATTGGTCAGTTTTTACGTCTTACGTTACTGTTATGTCAATTCGTGTGCGACGCCCCTTAAGCGTCTTCTACAATGGCAGTAGGAGTAGTAGTAAGAAATAAGCAGTAAGTAAATAGACCAATCACAATCGATTATTTTTGAAACGTAAGAATGGAATTGGTCAATTTGTTTACTGCTTATTTCTTACTACTACTCCTACTGCCATTGTAGAAGACGCTTTAAAGGCCATTACACACAAAATTCCGTAAGAACTTAAACCGTAAGCGTAAGGAAATCGATCAATCCCAATCGAGTATTCGGCTCTTCGTAATAATAGAGGGGTTACGAAGAGCCGAGTGGGATTGGTCGGTTTCTTTACGCTTACGTTTTAAGTTCTTACGGAATTTTGTGTGTGATAGCCTTAAGTGTGGTCTACAATGAAAACTTAAGCCATAAAATTTAAGCTTTAAATCCTAAGCCGTAAGAAGTTGACCAATCACAGTCAATTATAAGAAAAATAATTTCTTACGGCTTAGAGATTAAAGCTTAAATTTTATGGCTTAAGTTCTCATTGTAGACCACTCTTTAGAGGCTTTCTACAATAAATTTTAAGTCGCAATAAAATTGACCAATTACAGTGGATTATTCTTCTAATAGTCGACTGTGATTGGTCAATTTTATTATGACTTAAGATTTATTGTTTATTGTAGAATGGGCTTTACGGAAAGCAGCACATTAATTGTTTATCGTGTGCAAACTTTTATCGCGTGGCAAGCGTTGCCGCGTTCTGTGTACAGAAGCCGTCATAGTAAAAAAGTAAAACGATATAAGTAACGATGAATTTCGTTACTCGTTACTAAAGAAAATGTAACGCCGTTACTTTTTCGTTACTGATACAAAAAAGTAACGGCGTTACCAAATCGTTACCAAAAAAAAGTAACGAAATAGTAACGTCGTTACAAGTAACGCGTTACTTCTTAACCCTGTATATAAGTGTTATATATAGTGTGTTATATATAATCATAGATTTCACTACCTTTCTCAGAAGTTATTAAGACATATATTACATCATAAACAATGTGCAATACATAAACTCGATGAATATTCTAAAATGGTTTGGAACGAGTATTTTAAAATTGTTCTCGAAGAATATCCCACAAATATTCTTGACAAATATTCTATATACTTTCGAAGGAATATTCTTAGTTCTTTTTCATTATGAAAATATGATTCTAATTATAATATTCTACGTATATTTATTGAACATTCCATTTGAATATTCTGAAATTGAGAATATTCGCATTCCATAAGAATATTCATAGAACATTGTGTATCAACTATATGAGTATAACATGTTGCATATATGATAATATTTGATAATAGTTTCTTAATGTTCCAAGAAACCAAAATAAAATACAAAATAATGTTTTGTAATCTGTTTTTCAATTCCGTGAGACATTCCGTAGTCATGCTTCTTTGTTTTGAGATGCTATATGAACTAAAATTATTCTTCTTTAACTCCATACCAAAATATTATCTTTCTTTTCTTTTCTTGACGTTATATTTCTGACAATTTTCTTAATTCTACAAGTATTAAATCTGTAAATTTATGTTCTGCATCTTTTTCATCTTTCTTTGCCATTGATGCCACATTTGAATTTTGTAATTTCTCTTTTATAGTGACAGATATTGATAAAAATGACTTCTCAATGTTATCCGAATCCGACTTAGATCGTTTTTTAGAAGTTTATATATATATATATATATATATATATATATATATATATATATATCACTTTGCACAACCGTTGGTAGTGTAAACGACAATTTTTCTTTATGAAAATCAAATTTTGGAGATGAGCATGTTCTAGATGTTGAGCTGTTTCAATAAAAAAAGTGGTAGATGATTCAAACTGTTTATCTGTATTTATTTCAGCAATATTAAGCAAGTTGTGATTGATGACATAACGTTGCTAATGGATACTTTGTATATAAGTTTGTTGGAACTGATGAAGCTTGAGTTTTAGAAATAGTAGGAGAACAAATTGTTGCAGTAATATCTGGAATAGATGAAGTTTTTGGAATATTTTCTTTATTCTTCTTATCTTGTAAAATATTTGTAAAAGTTCTGTAAGAATAAAAAAATTAATATTAATTAACAAACTGATGTTAAATAATGTAATAATGTAAATATAATATTTTAACAAAGAAATTAAAATTATAGTTTATGTAATTGTAGTTTTTATACAATACGTATCTTCTTCGTAGAATATAGCCATTTAAAAATTTCATGTTGTTATATAAAACAAAACTCTTTCATTGAGATGCTCCACTTCCACTTATTGAATCCACTTCTATTTCTCTTCTTTCTCTCGAGAATCGTTCTCTTAATCTATCTATTTTGACATTCATCAGCTAAAAATATAGAACACATATATTGAGTACATCTTATAAAGTATTATTTATTGCATTACTGATTGAATGTAATTAAATAATTTTTACTTACGTGTCCAATGCATTATTTTTCCAAATTTATTCCAGGAATTCTTTTTCATTAATGAATCTTTATAATTTGATGGTTGCTTTCCAACAAGAGACACAAGTCGACACAAGTATTCCTTCCTTCCTTCAATATTTGGCTACAGGCCTCTATAAGAGTAATGCCCCAACGCCAGTTTCCGATTAATGATATAATTCGAGAGCAAAGTCTTGGAAATTTTCAAGACACGATCCAAAAAAATCACAAAGTCCGAACTTATTCGAACACGTCTTGTCGTGACGGCGGTTAGGCCGGGACTTATAGCGAATTCGGTTGCTTGCACTAGTGTGGACTGAGTGCGCACTAGGCTTGTTCATAGTATGTTATTATATTTAAAGATTGTCTTAAATAATTCTCAAATAAATTCTCAAATATTTTTAACCATAATATGATATGTATAACATCCGTACGAATCATTTTATTAGTTAAAATGTTTTTAAATATGTATTTAAGACACGATCTTAAATATAAGAATGTACTGTAAACAAGCCTTAATGCGCAATCAGTGCGCACTAGTGCAAGCTACCGAATTCGCTATTAGTCGACACAAGTATCATCATATTTTGTTACTCACTAAGGCTGATATTTCACGTGTCGTACGACAACCTTTGTGGATACGTTCATTGGTTGACGAACAGAGAATCTAGAAATACTATATTCGCCAACCAATAAACGTACCTGAAAAACTTGTCGTACGACACGTGAAATAGCATCCTAAATGTGGAACTTTGTGTCGGGTGTATATCAGTTGGACACGGGGCAATTGGACACAGTCCAATCACAAGTCGCTGTTCCAAGAGACCCTACAAATGTCTCTAATCACACGGTGCTGTGATTGGCTGTGTCCAAATGCATCGTGTTCAAGTGCACCGCTCCCCTTTGTGTCGACTTGTGTCTCTTGTTGGAAAGCAACCGATTTATGATATAAATGATTTATCATATAGATGCGAATAAGCTTTGATTAAATCAATTAATATAGTGAGTCCCAGATGCGCACATTGACAAATGGACACATCCAAACATATGTAGTTGTTTATAGAGTCTCTAGAATATCTCTAGACATTTGACGTTGTGGTTGGCTGTGTCCATTTGTTAATGTGCGCATTTGGGACGCTCCCAATTAATAAATCATTTTATGTGTTCCATATCATATCAATTTCTTAATTATTGTTATGTTTTACTAATAAGCTTTCATTTGAAAGCAATTTATCTGTCTGGATGTATATATGGTCTTCCTGCATTTTTATGACAAATACTAAAAAAATATAAAAATAATTCTTGTAAAAAGAATTAAGATAAATATATATATAAGTAAATTTAATTATTTTTGGAAGATATATTAACAAGTATCAAGAAAAAAAGGAACGTTACAAAAAACAAAAAATACTACAATACAAAAGAGAAAATAAGTGCTTTCCAATTGCAATATCCCTAGACACTTTATGCACACGGCGACACAAGTTGCATTCCAATTGCATTCGTATCGTCGACACAATACTACACATTTGTATTCAGCTCGAGGTTAGGCGACAGTTTCCCGAAAAGTGGAGGGGATAATGTTGGTACCAAGAGAAATCTCTACACGATATAATTTAAAAATCTGTTTTTTATAATTGCACTGCTGAACTGGTGCAATAAATTGAAGTGTGGCAAGTACACGTTTTCTCATTCTAACCTTTTGCATTAGTTCAGCGGGAGCAGTGCACTTGGACACGGTGCATTTGGACACAGCCAATCACAGCACCGTGTGATTAGAGACATTTGTAGGGTCCCTTGGAACAGCGACTTGTGATTTGACTGTGTCCAATTGCCCCGTGTCCAACTGATATACACCCTAGTTCAGCAGTGTATAATTATAAAGAACAGATCTTTAAATTATCGTGTAGAGATTTTCCTTGGTACCAACATTATCCCTTCCATTTTTCGGGAAACTGTCGCCTAACTCATCTCGAGGGCTAGTCGGCTGTGTAAACTAGTGTTTTATAGTGACAATTAAAGTTAATAAGCGTAGCGGCTTGAAAAGAGACAGGCATTTGCGACGTGAAGTGGATAATATCTTTCTTATTATTTAGATTTTATTATTTATTATTAAAAAATACCAAAATATAAGTATAATTGAAAAATAATCCTGACTCTACCCGACATACATACATATTAGTACACATTTTCCAATTGAATCGTACACAACGTTACACTTTGTGCATTTCTGTGTACATATGTGTCAAGATGTGTTAAGCAATTGGAAAGCACCCAATGTTAACACATACATACAAAATATTGAAAGTACTAATAACTTCTATTTATGTTCACTACTTATATATATGCACTTATAGAATATTTGTAAAAATATAAATACTTTATTCATCACAATAAACGTATATCTCAATATATTTCAACGAGCAGTTTCACGCGACACGGATATAATATACTATAGATGCGCCATCAACTATTTGCTTCGAATCTTCATATACATATAAAACTTGTGCATAAAGAATTTATGTAAAAATTCCAACCGGTTGGAATTCTAGTTATTTCTTCTGACGGCCAACTTAGTCGTAATATATATTATCTTTTAGGCCGGTATTTATAATCCGATCTTATATTTAAGATCATCTTAAGTACTGTCGTGCCCGTGTTGCCGGGACACGAAGGAAAGTTCGAGATCGGAGATGCGGGTGCGGCAGGGTGTGTGGCGGTGGAGAAAATGTAGTAGAGTTTAGACTACCTTTTGTAGTATTATATATATATAAAGGTTTATTTGAATAAATACACTTGTATGTGTTTTAGTTACAACTCCCGTACTTATAAGTTAATATGCGTACCGCGCGTAAGTCACGTATGACGCGGATGTCGCGGCGAGAGACCGAGATGTTAAGCCTGACGCGAGTGGTCTCTCCGCTTTTTTATAGTATTGTTTTAGACTTGTCGGAGGGGGTGCCTGGCGACAAGAACATTACCATATTTGGTAATGGTGTCATGCGTTTGGAATTGAGGTCCTAAATGCGGAATGTGCAAGGTGGTGCTTATCGCAGCACTTGCACATCGCTTG
>NW_022639631.1:578392-578702 GCF_010583005.1 Odontomachus brunneus | reverse complement strand
TTGTCGTGCCCGTGTTGCCGGGACACGAAGGAAAGTTCGAGATCGGTGATGCGGGTGCGGCAGGGTGTGTGGCGGTGGAGAAAATGTAGTAGAGTTTAGACTACCTTTTGTAGTATTATATATATATAAAGGTTTATTTGAATAAATACACTTGTATGTGTTTTAGTTACAACTCCCGTACTTATAAGTTAATATGCGTACCGCGCGTAAGTCACGTATGACGCGGATGTCGCGGCGAGAGACCGAGATGTTAAACCTGACGCTAGTGGTCTCTCCGCTTTTTTATAGTATTGTTTTAGACTTGTCGGAG
>NW_022639631.1:569189-578382 GCF_010583005.1 Odontomachus brunneus | reverse complement strand
ATATAAAGGTTTATTTGAATAAATACACTTGTATGTGTTTTAGTTACAACTCCCGTACTTATAAGTTAATATGCGTACCGCGCGTAAGTCACGTATGACGCGGATGTCGCGGCGAGAGACCGAGATGTTAAGCCTGACGCGAGTGGTCTCTCCGCTTTTTTATAGTATTGTTTTAGACTTGTCGGAGGGGGTGCCTGGCGACAAGAACATTACCATATTTGGTAATGGTGTCATGCGTTTGGAATTGAGGTCCTAAATGCGGAATGTGCAAGGTGGTGCTTATCGCAGCACTTGCACATCGCTTGCTTGTTGTGGCGCAATTGAAACAATTCCTCGAGAAGTGTTTCGAAAACGCTGGTACCATTCGCGATTATAACAGTACCATTTTAAGTTGTCATGAACCAATCACAGAACCGTATTCGCATCTTAAGACATTACTTAAGGGTACGTTCAGATTCCCTACCAGGGTGCACTCTAATACTAGAAGTGCTATAGTATATGTAACATATACTATAGTGTTTCTAGTAATAGAGTGCACCCGGGTAGGGAATCTGAACGCACCCTAAGATGGTCTTGAAATAATGTCTTAAGATGCGAATACGGCTCTGTGATTGGTTCATGACATCTTAAGACAGTACTTAAGATGATCTTAAATATAAGATCGGACTATGAATACCGGCCCTAAAACGATAATCTGATTGCCTGTTCAGCTTAAGTTTACGTGTTATGTTTATGATTACGCCTTTGACTATGGGTGTTTTCCAGTTACGTTACACTGTGTTACACAAAACCGTTTATTAGTTACTTATTATCTAAAATATCTTGTAAGATAATATGCCACCAATAAACAAGTTTTGTATAATACAGTATCCGTAGCTGGAAAGCATCTTATATAACCATGGACCGCTAGCGGCGATTCTAATGGCTCCTGCACACGCGGTAATGCTTGCCGCGCGGTGGAAGTCCGCGCGACATCCAATTAATATGTTGTTTTTCCGTAAGAGCTAGAAGATTATTATGGAAAGCAGCATATTGATTGGCTGTCGCGCGAACTTCCGCCGCGCGGCAAGCATTACCGCGTCCTGTGTGCAGGAGCCATAAAAGTACCTTTACATGGGAGCATCGAGCGTTGAGCGTTAAAGCGATAGCCAATCAATGTGCCACTTTCCGTAAGAACTACAAGTATACTTCTAGGACCTAATACGTTGATTGGCTAACGCTCGACGCTCCCATGTATTTGCACCTTTAAGGTTTTTTCGCGTCGCCCAACGTGCTCCTACTCGCTTCAACGCACTCTGATTGGTCCGCATAGTTACGTAAACCAATCAGAGTGCGTTGGAGCGAGTAGGAGCACGTTGGGACATACGACGCGAACAAACCCTAATGGCTCCTGCACACAGGACGCAGTAATGCTTGCCACGCGGCGGAAATCCATGCGACAGCCAATCAATATGTTGTTTTTCCGTAAGAGCTAGAAGGTTATTACGAAAAGCAGCATATTGATTAGCTGTCGCGCAAACTTCCGCCGCGTGGCAAGCATTGCCGCGTCCTGTGTGTAGAAGCCATAAGTGTCTGTCAACATCTGTAGTGCCGCCACGACCAAACAACGGCAAAAGAAGGAACTCAGTAGAGTAAAACAGGGGTGAGACCCGATTGACCATGATACGATTGGACACAGATTGTAATGATTGGTTAGACCTAGTAATTCACTAGATAATTTTTTTCATCGGTTGGTTGTGTCCAATCGTACCGTGGTCAATCGGGACGCAAAACAGAGTTAGCAACGTAAACGTTTTTAATATTCGCGTATCACATGGTGATACGTATTGGAAAGAGCTAATAGTGTAGTAGAAGTAATAAAAAGAACTAAACTTTTTTGAAAACCACAAATACTTTATAACAAAATTAATTATAGAAAATTATGTTAAAATTGTTATGAATTATGAGGGAATTAATGAGCCAAAAATGTCAATATATCAAACGTAAATTGATAAAAATTATTTTATTTTAAGGACAATAATATACCGTCATTTGGGGTAACTTTTATATCGCTGATATGAAAGTTCTACCTCTATCCGTTTAATGATGCCACAAGTTTTTGTAAGCCGTTGTAAATTGTTTAAAGTTACCCCGGTGTTCCAAGTTACCTCAAATAACGATATTTTAAATAATGTTTTAAAGAATGTTGAACGTTCTTTTTATAATATTACATATATATTATATAAAAATTTTTATTATATCCCACACAGCAGAGATGTCCAAAATATATCACAGGGATATCCTAAAGGTATATTTGGGATATACGATATCTTCAAGATATCCTTATATATATATTTGGGACGTTCTTGCTGTGTGGGATATATATTTTTTTTATTCATATATTATATATCTCTTATTATATAAATGTATTATATAAATATTGTATATTCTTATATGATATTTATAATTCTTATATATTCTTATATAATATAATAAATACAAATTTGGTATGAAATTATATAAATATCTTATTTTGTGTTTTTATATTTTCCTTGCAAATCCGATTTTTTTTCTTGTTACTTTAAAAATTGTTGATTTTTATATTATAGCAAAGTTGTATAACTTTTTTTTAATGTAATAATTTATTTGAAGAAAAAATAAAAAAGTCTGTTATTGACGATTAAAGAAATATCATAACAATTTTTCATGTATTTTAATGATAACTGCAATTTATGATCACGGACACACACACAAAATATCTTTCACATAGTAAAATAGAAATCACAAGTATATGATAGTTTACGTAATAGTTGTTTGGTCCTGGCGGCGCTGCAGATGTTGACAGACGTTTTGCTGCAGATATAAGATAGCGGCTAGCGATTCATGGTTATATAGTCAAAGAGTTACGCCAATTCGTGTGCGAAAGCCCTTAAGGCCTGTTCTACAATACGTCGTATGTCGCTGTCGCACGTCGGCACAGAGCGATGGTCAAATAAGGCGAACTCGTCTCGAAGAACAAATCCTCTGATTGGCTCATCAGCTGTACTCCAACATTCGACAGCGACATATTGTACGACGTATTGTAGAACAGGCTTAAGTCCGTGTTACACAACGGATTGGAGATTGAGAATTGCGGATAGAACATTGGAACTTGACCAATTGGAGCCAAACAGGCCAAGATCAAAGTGCATTGATTCATCGAAATCTAATCTTCAATCCGCAATCCTTAATTTCCAATCCGTAGTGTGAAAGCCAAATCACACTAGCGATTGGCGATTGACGATTGACAATTAAAGATTAGATTTTAATGAATCAACAAGCTTCAGCCTTGGTTTGCTTTGTTCCAATTGGTCAAGTTCCAATCTTCAATCATCAATCATCTATCGCCAATCGTTAATGTGATTTGGTCTTGACACGGACTTTAAAGATCAAATCACACTAACGATTGGCGATAAGGCCAAATCACACTAGCGATTGGCGATAGATAATTGACGATTGAAGATTAGAACTTGACCAATTGGAACAAAAGCAAGCGTTATAACCATAGAAGGAGAAGGACATACTAGATGGCGGCGGGACGCCGTGCGTTCGAGATCTGCGTCTTTTCGTTCCAGAGAGAGAAAAATATCGAGAGCACGGTTTTGCTTGACCAGGACTTGAACCCGGGTCTTTCGCTTGCCGGGCGACTGCTCTAAACTATTGAGCTACCTGACGTTCCACGCCTACGACACTCTCCTCTTTCTAGATAACGCTTGCAAGCCAAGGTTGAAGCTTATTAATTCGTTAAAATCTAATCTTTAATTGTCAATCGTCAATTGTCAATCGCTAATATGATTTGGCCTATAGATGATTGACGATTGAAAATTGGAACTTGACCAATTGGAACAAAGCAAGCTAAGGTTAAAGCTCGTTGATAATTCGTCAAAATCTAATAGTCAATCGCCAAATCACACTAGCAATTGACGATTGACGATTGAAGATTAGATTTTGACGAATCAACGAGTTTCAACCTTGGCTTACTTTGTTCCAATTGGTCAAGTTCCAATCTTCAATCGTCAATCATCTCGCCAAACGCTAGTGTGATTTGGCCTTTAGTCGCCTAAAGCCAGTAATGAAAAAGAGAGAGAAGAGAAAGAGAGAAGAAACAGAAAAATAAAAAGAGAGAAGAAACAGAGAGAGAGAGAGAGAGATGCAATTCTATTGACTGGAAAAGTCTAATAGTAACTAGCGAGTCAGTCGAACAGTGACTATAGTGTGAGAAAGTTTCGGAAGTTATTAAACGCTAAAACTCTTAATTCATCAGTGTTGCTCACTAAGTGATTAAATGTATGTATGAATGTATTTATTTAATAAAGTTCGGTAATTATCAAGGAAAGGGGGAACCTCACCGATTTCGGTAAAATTTGGTAGGATAATATATTTTGACACGTAGAAACCGAATCTAAAAGCCAAAATCGTCGCTTTTCACGGTGAAGCGAGATATTAATTGATAAAGTTGATCACATTTAAGATTAGGAAAACTGTCAAACCAACGACAACAGCGACATGTATAAGACCCGTGGCCACATTGGGGTCCAGGGGGTATTCAGGGGGGCTGAAAGCCCCCCCCCTGGTTTGATAAAAATAACATTCTAAAAAAAAGTAAAAATGCATCTCGCATGGTATGTTAAGCATATGTTGTTTTTGCGAGGTGCATTTTTATTTTTATTTAGAATGTTATTTTTGTCAAATCGGGGATGGGGGATTTCAGTTTCCTGAACCTCTCCCTGACCGGGGGCTTCGTCTCCTGGACCCTCATGAAACTACGAATGTTATACATGTCGCTATTTGTCGTCGTTCTACACAGCGTAACAAGATATTAATGATGAAAGTTGCACACTGTTTAAAGTTAGGAAACTTGTCAGAGCTTGATATTTCTTTATATATCAATCCCTATACGATAAAATACACGTATATTTCAGATTGATGCATTTTAATATATAAAATAATATTTAATTATACAAACAAATATTAAAATATTAATATAAATATTCTTTATATAATTTGATACATCTACATCTTCCTCAGTAGACAATTCTGGTTTATATAATTCTGCAATCGCAGAAAAGAAAGCGGATATACAGTCTTCACATTTATGAACGCATTTGAAGAGATATTTGGCTAAGTATCCCACTAAATGAGCAGTGTGTGTTCCATATTGTGGAATATTAGCTCTTACTTCTCTCCAAACGTATTCAATATGTTGAGTGTGTGCTCCTAAATAAACAATAAAGAAAAAAATAAGTATAGCCATATTAATTGTAATTTTATGTACATAAATGCATATGCATTGTAAAAAAAATATACAATTTTAAGTACATTAAGCTACAATCTTTCGCCTTACTAAAGTAATGAGTTTAATATATATTAAAATAAAAGTTTCTGAAAGGATTAGCAAAGGCCCCTACGCAAGATATGTGTTACATTAATTTATCACTAAAGTCTATGCATTTTATTGCAGATTTAATTCCAAACCTTGCGTAGAAATCTTTGCTATTCTTTTCAGAATCTTTTATTTTAGTATATATTAGACTCATTAATTTAGTAAGGCGAAAGATTGTAGTTTAATGTATTTTAAATTGTGCATCGTTTTTTGTATATCTGTATTTACCAGTATCGGGATCGATGAAATTCATAGAATGATTCACTGCTAGATGTTGGAAATCTTCACTGCTTAAGCAGTTATAAGATTTCCAACAATCTGACACTATCGTCCCGTGTAAAATCCATTCCTTAATAATATTTAATAAAGTTGTCTCTGTCCGACTTGGAACTGACACGAGAAATATTTTTCTGAAATCTCGTTCGTATCCACTGAATATCCATTTTGCTTCTATTATTCGGTCACGGTTATATTTTCTCTTGCCGATTTTGGCCTTGTCTATTTTCACTATTTCGTTTGGTTCTCCAAGTTTTATTGAGTTTTTTTTGACCCAATGTATGCAAATCTATTTTTTTTTGTTCAAGTATAATATATATTCATATATACATATATATATATATATATATATATATATATATATATTTACTAAATATATATTCATATATTTAGTGTTTATTAATGCTATATTATATTTACCTCTCGGCCAAAAGAAGTCCAGTCTATAATTGTATGGTCAGACAGATTTAGTTCTATAGATAAAAATTCTTATCGTGGAGGTCTTAAATTCATTAAAGTCATTATAAAATAAGCTGTAATCCTGCATATTGTTTCTATGCTTAATTTTGACTTGCCAACCATGTGTTCTTTTTCACACTCACTTTAAAATTACACTTCTTTTTACTATTGTTTTATGTTTATCTTTCTCATAATACAATTTTGTGCAATGAAATAACATTTCACTGCTAATTATTAATTTTTTGTTGCACTTGGGACATTGCACTTCACTATTGATTATTTTTTTTCTATTAAATAATTTTTTAATTTATCTGTATTATGAGTTAAAGCTAAAAATTCATGAAGCTGCATTTCACTGCTTTTTGATAAGATAAGCGTACTAATGCCTGGGCATGTATTTATCTTTAGCATTATACTTATCATCATTATTATTTTGATATTTAAATATGAATATTTTGGCTTTCAACGTACAATACATACACATTGCTATACATTTAATATTTATATATAGTATACGTTAAAAAATGAAATATTCAAAATAATAAGAATGTCTGGAGTTAATGCTTATGTTTTTGAATTAATGTTTATGTCTGGATTTTATGTTTTTGAGTTTATGTCCGGGCATTAGTACATTTACATTATTTTAAACAAAAGACAATTAATATTTTACTTATCATTCAAACTTTTGTCACGTAACCTATGATTTCCACTTTTATAATCTGTTCTTTATAGATGCTCAACTGGTCCATACGCATGTAATAGTTATATTGCATATAACTATTGCATGCATATGGACCAGTTAATATTTCTACTAGTCTGTCCCACATAAGATGCCTCACAATTACCGCATTGCAACTTGTAAACGACGTTATTATAGAGTCCAGAGGGAAGCTTGTTTTTATGAACTTGAATCATATCCGTTAATTTATTTGTACAAGAATAAGAAACCTTTTTAAAAATGACTCGACAAAGGTTTCTTATTCTTGTACAAATAAATTAACGGATATGATTCGAGTTCATAAAGACAGCCTTCCCTCTGGATTCTAACGTCGTTTACAAGTTGCAATGCGGTAATTGTGAGCATCTTATGTGAGACAGACTAGTAGAAAACTCTCTACGCATGTTTCCGAACATATGAGAATTCCAAGAAGTGCTACGGTGGAATTGATAGCTGTCCAGGAACACCGTTTGAATGAAAATCATGAATTTGACTGGGAACACGTCAAAATTTTACATGAAGAACGTTTTTATATAAAACGATTAATAGCCGAGATGATTTTCATCAGTCTACAGAATCAAGGATTAAATTCGCAAAAAGACACGGAATATTTAGGCAATAGCTGCTGCGGATTGTTATGATAAATTGCTGTTTGTTTTCTTTCTCTTCCATGGTCGCCGCTACATTCTTCGACGCTTGTGTATATAAATCGATCGTAACTCGCATTCCTACACTTAGTAATATTATCGTCGACAATATTGTTTCATATACTGTGTTTAACCTGCAATCTGTTTTAAGATAATTTATAAATTTTTCTGTTTTATTTTCTTATCGTAGCTTTTAATTTCTACAGACTTTTTTTCTTTTTAATTTTGTTAGACATAAAAACTGCTGCACACTAATATACGTTTCTATGAACAATGGAATAAGACCTGATTATGAGCGTTTTTGTCGACCGTAATATTAAAAAACAATTTATGTTCTTTGTGGACATTCAAGTTGGGAATATTATTAATTGTATTTCGTCATTCTGTACTAGCATCGAGACTTTTACTTTTTATGTATTTATCACTGAAGAGGGTTCACAGCTGAACCGAAACGTTTGATTATTTATATGTTCTATTTTTAATAACTCTATTTCCTAATAAAAGGAATGTTTTACCAACTCAGGTAATGTAGCACTATTACGACCGTGCTTGAACTCAAATTAGCCTTTTTTCCTATTTTAAAATTTATAGAAATAAAACTTTTAATATGTTTGAAGAAGATGAAAATACAACAATTATCCATCTCACATGAATTTTACAAATAATAGTGATTCTTGTATCGATATTGATTTAATTTAATGTTAGTTTAAATTTATAGCTTATATATACCTGTATTCATCCTATGTTGTCGTCGGATAACAATACATAATGCGTATTCTCGCGTTTTTAGTTCAGATATTAGTCACATTCTGACTAACAAGTTCGTCTTGCACGCTTTCATGCTGAAAGCATTACTCTAACTTTATCACTCATTACATGCCGAAGGAGGATAGAATGATATTTTCAGCACCAAAACGTGTAAAACGAATTTAGTTTTGATTCTGTAATCATGACGTCAACGTTTTGGTATTATTTGTTTAGCGTAGAGATTGAGGATCTTGAAAATTCTTGTCGGGGACTGTACAAATTCATCCAATATCTAATCAAGAAATCCGACTATCAGTAAATCAGACAAATTTCTCATACAGCTAATGAGATATTAGCTCTAATGAAGCCTAGAGTTTTCTAAAAACTCAATTAGAAGTTAGTAACTGAAAATCAAAATAATATTTTCTTTTTATTTTAAATGTTGAACTAACAAGTAAACCGTCGGAGGTAACTCTCACTGATTTTGATGGGCCTTGGATATGTTGTAGTGCATTAAAAAATAAAAGACCCATATTTTTTTATCTGCTTCAGAGAAGGTTTAGGGGGTGAAACCACCCTTAAAAAATAATAGCTTTTTTAATTTTTGCCGAATATCTGCTAAACTATGAGGTATATAAAAAAATGTTTTATACAAAAGTTGTATGGTATTTCATATTCTTCACGAGAGTATATTTCAATTTCATAAAAATTGAAAATTTATAACACCCCCCCTTCTCTTAAATATTTGGGAATTTTTTTATTTTTGTTATAACGAAAGTTATAGAGCATAAAAAGCCAAACACAACCGTATATAATGTTACGATATGGTCTTTAAGATGGCTCTAGGTGCTATAAATGGTTGACGGCGACAGCTGATTTTTGCTGTATCGTGAAGTGTCAACATCTGTCAACCAAATATTGTTTACAAGCCTTTGAGTTTTGCAC
>NW_022639631.1:562523-569179 GCF_010583005.1 Odontomachus brunneus | reverse complement strand
CCTTATAGCCCAGACCTTGCCCCTTCCGACTACCATTTGTTTCGATCGATGCAGAACGCTTTGACTGGAATACACTTCACTTCAGTACAGGGTATCAAAAATTGACTCGATTCATTCTTGGCTTCAAAAGATGAACGCTTCTTCCGCGACGGAATCCATAAATTGCCAGAAAGATGGGAAAAAGTAGTGGCTAGCGATGGACAATACTTTAAATAATGTATTAATTCATTTTATCATTCAAATAAATGTGTTTTTCAAGCAAAAAAACGGACCGAATTAAGTTGTACACCCAATATAAAATATTTAGCCTGTATTTTAATAATATTTTGAATAAACGTTTTAATACTTTTTTCTTTATGTATATAAATATTTACAAAATATTTATATAATATTTTTAAAAAATAATCCGACATAAATATTTATGAATCTTTATCATAAATATTGTGTGCTGTTTGGGAAACGAACAATTCCTTAATTAAACAGTTGAAAAAATTAATTTTTTCTAACAAGATTGTTTAAAAAATTAAGTTGTAAAATAATTTTTCGTGAAATCTGACAGCGCCATTTGATTTTACGTAAAAAATTACTACGAAAACATGTATTAAATGTATGCAATCTGATTTAAAGGACTGACAAGAAACGAGATACTTTTTTACGTGAATCCCCTTACTTCTCATAACCTGGAAAAACAATTGTTTGAAAATAAACAAACTTTTTTCACGCAAGTCCCTTTGCTTCTCAAGATCTGAAAAAATAATTGATTGAAAATAAACGAGGTGCCCTTTTCACGTGAGTTACCTTTCACGATCAAGTAATTTTGTTATAAAAAGTTAATTTTCTCAATATTTTTATTGAGGAATTGTTCTTTTTATCATACTATAAGATTCTATATATTATCTAGGTAATATTTCTGTTATGGGTTGTGTGAGAGATGTAACAATATAAAAATAATATTTAAATTTTTATAACAGAGGTTAATTGGCATATATATCATACATGTTATCGTAGTAATTTTTTCTGTATTAGTAATTTTTTCTGTATTAGTAATAGAATTGAGTGGCGCTGTCAGATTTTATGAAAAATCATTTTGCAACTTAATTGTTTAAACAATTTTATTATAAACAAATATTTTTTAAAACTTTTTTATTGAGAAATTGTTCTTTTTATGATACTATAAGATTCCATATGTTACCTAGATAATATGCTGAAATTTAGAAGGTTAACTATGGGCTATAATGAGTATCAAGCTTAAATAATTCTGAATAGCTCATCTAATTCCTTTCGATAAATTCTGGAATTTTTAATAAGTAAAAATACAATCCCTAAAATTAAAAACAACATCGTCATTGAAAGTTATACAACTAACAAAGGTAACAAACATTTAATGTCAAATAACTTCTTAATTAATGGTCGGATTACCTTCGAATTTTTTTAGTACTCTTTAAATGCTATACTCTTTAAATATTATACTCTTTAAATACTATTAAATACTATACTCTTTAATACTATACTCTTTAAATACTATACCCTTTAAATACTCTTTAAATACTCTTTAAATGCAAAACTGTCGTCAGAAACTCTTCACAAAAATTTCACGTTAAAACTTAGACGAATTTCGTTTAAGTTCACACATACATACGCACGCACGCATGCACACGCACATATATACACATATTTTTATACGATTGATAATCTCTTGTATACATAAATTATTTCAAGACAATATGTAGAAGGTCGATTACCCACGCGTTTTGCACACGGACGATGTAGACGGCCTTGAAATAAAACATTGGCGGTATTGAATACTGGACGTTACAAGAAATGTTTTCTGTAAGCTTTCCAAACTTTCAAATTAGATTTGTTTAAATTAGTTTTGTGTACCAATACCTGGACATCTACTTATCCCTGGACACTTTAGTAATTTTAATCCCGAAATAAGAATAAAACAATTTAAAATAAAAAAAAACTTTTTGTATTTTAAAAGTTTGCTTACAGTATCCAAACATTTATTTCTATAAATTTATATTTTTATAGAATGAAAAATTGTGTTATATTTATTAATATAATTGTTACATGTATTTTAATCAAAATAAGTTAAGATTGAAATAAAATGTTTAAAGGGATTTTCTAGTCTTGAAAGCTGGATTTAAACGTATTTTTATAATTTTTGTCATGATTAAAAACGCAGATATAATTAAGTGATATGTTTTCTAAAAGTTTGTTAAAAATATATTACAAGAAATATTTTATATTTCATGTTGCTTTCCAATGGTTTATATAATAAGGAAAATTAAGTCTGCATCGCAAACAGCCAAACGATGATTATCCTAAAGATCTTATAGTGACCCAACCAGTAAAATAAGATTAAAAAAAATTTTTTTTAATATTTAAAAAACATTTGAAAAAAACATTTTTAAAAATGTTAAAAATAATGGGATAAGTTCTCTTTCTTTCATTAAAAATTAATTGTTAACATTTGGAAAAATGTGTTAATATTTGATAAATGTTTGTTTGAACATTTAGAAAAAAAATACATACATTTAGGAAAATGTTTTTGTAACGTTTAATAAACGTTTGTTTTTACGTCTAGAAAAATATTTGTTTGAATAATTTTTTTACATATTGATATGTATTTTTCTAACAGAAACTATTTGTAAATATCAGCGTTTACTGATCTTCCTTAAAAGGAGGAGGATCAATAAGGTCAATTTTTGAGCCATAAATATCGCACTTTCTCAGTAAAATATTCGTATAGTTGAGGTTGAGAGCTTTCCGCAACGCCCTATAAAAACTTTTTTACGTTGGGGAAAACTAGAGTTACGCGCCTTCAATTTTAAGTAATGAGGGCCACAGAATGGGCGATAGTAATATTTGCTTCTTTAGAAGAATTAAATAAATTATTTTTATGGTAAATATTGACAAAAACGGACCACCTTCCGAAGACGATAACCTTCACATATGTTGTCAAGGTCATCATCCTAAGTAACATTCAAAAGGTTTTCACCGTCGTTTATTGTTTGTCAAAAAGTTATTAACAAAAGAAGTTTTATAAAACTCTGCAATGTCATAATGATAATTCTCATAGAGACACGAAAGCATGCAAATACACATATAAATGTAATAAAAATAGTTTATTTAGTTCTTATAAAGAAACAAATATTACCCTTACAAAAAAATACTATTGGTGGTAATAGTGTCACTAATAGTTTCACTAGCAGTGCTAGTAGTGCTAATAGTGCTATTAGTTCTAATAGTGATACTGTTAGTTATATTATTAGTGCTGATAGTGACACTATCACTATTGATGTTAATAGTGGCATTGTTAGTGACTCTAGTAATGACATTAATAGTACTAATTGTAACACTATTAGTGCTGATAATGATACTATTAGTATTAGCAGTGATACTATTAATGACACCAGTAATGTCAGAAGTGACACTACAAATGCCAATAGTGATAATATGAATATTATAAGTGACACTTGATGAGCTGATGTGATAAGTATGTAAACTTTATTATTACTATAGAAAAACTATGAAAGATAATTCATTATTACAGGAATACGTTTGTAACCCTTATAGAAATATCATACTAAGAATCATTGATAATTACTTATTTTCAGTATTAAAAATACTGGGTAATAAGTAATTATCAATGATTCTTAGTATGATATTTCTATAAGGGAAGGTTATTAAATATTATTTTTCCTGCACAAAAATTTATTTTCTATGACATTTCTACCCAATCAACAGATAATGTTTTTTAAACGTTTTTTAAATATTTATTTTTCATTGATATTACATTGTATAGTTTAATGTAAAAATAATATTTATTTAATATTTATTAAACGTTTATTAAACAACATTTATTAAACATTTAAAATAAAGATTTAAAAAAAATATTTATATAACTTTTATTTAACGTTTATTTGACATTAAATAAAATATTTAAAATAATATTTAAAGAAACGTTTATTTAATATTGATTTAATATTTATATTACATTAATCAAACATTTAAAATAATATTTAAATAAACATTTCTTTATTAGATTTGGCTTCCGGGTTTGAGCCGTGTGGATTCTTCTTTGTTTGATTCCGACGTTTCGCGAACATTTCAGTCCGCTTCATCAGGGAGGAACGATCCAATGCACGCGGCTCAAACCTAGAAACTAAATCTAATATTTATGGACACCGCGAAAGCCTAAAAAATCAAAACATTTCTTTAGTATTGATTTAATATTTATTTTTCAAACATACTTTTTACATTAAAAAGGTCTTTTCTTTTTAATAAATCATTTGTTTCGTACATGGATATACTATGGGTGCGTTCCGATATTCATTGCCAGTACTGAAAATCTATAGTATACGTAACATGAACTATAGATTTTCAGTACTGACAGTGAATATCGGAACGCACCCTATATGTATACAATATAAAGTGTCTTTTGGTGAAAGTGACAATGGCGCAGTGGGTAAGGTGAACGACTCAAGAAGTTAGAGATCTCAAGTTCGAGTCCCAGCATGGTAAGCAAATTTTCGAAGTACAATATAAATTGAATTAAGTAGCATGTGAAACAATAAAGTGGAAAATTTAAGAAAAATTCAAGAAAAAAGAAAAATATTTATATTTTTATTAATTTAATTTAATTAATTTATTTAATTAATTAATTTTAATTTATTTAATTAATTAATTTTAATTTATTTAATTAATTATTTATTTAATTTAATTTATTTAAGTAAATTTATTTTTATTAATTTTTATATTTATAAATGTTCACGTAAACGTTTATTAAATATTTTAAAAACGTTTTTTCCAAAACATTTAAAAAAATGTTTTAATGAAAAAGAGTGAACTTAACCCATTGTTTTTAACGTTTTAAAAGTAACTACTAGAACTATTACCACTAACAGTGTCATTAATAGTGCCACTAATAGTACTTTTTCATAAGGGTACTATCGCCCATTCTGTGGCTCTACGAATATTTTATCAAGAAGGTGCGATATTCATGGCCAAAAAATTGACCTTATTGGTCCTCCTCCTTTAGATTACTTTATTTCAAATGTTACGTCACATTTAAAAATTCGCACTAGCACTGGTGAGGCTCGAACTTAGACTCAAGGCATCTTTGGGATTATGAGTCTGTTACTTTAACCACTTCTTCGATCGATATAAACGTCTTACATTTTGTCTATATGTGTTTTAATTAACACAGTAATATAATTTTTTGATAATATGATTTAATAAAATGATTTAATTTTAATGAAAATTATATATATTTTTTTCGTCCTTTTTTGTTATTAATTTAATTTTTAGATAAAGTGAGGTCTACAAAATCCCGCACATTCCATTTCGTTATCTTTAACTTTTTATAGTAAACATTTTTTTATTGTTATTAAATAGATAAAGTCATAAAAGATTATAAACTTTGAGTAACTATAAAAGAATACAATTAAAAAAAAAGAAAAAATCCACCTAACTATAAGATTTAATTAGATTAATTAAGTTTTTGTATAAATATATAAATCAACGCTTTTAATATACAGGGTATAGCAAAAGTACCGGAACACCTCAATATTTCAGAAACTAAGCATTTTGGAAAGAAATGTTTCAGATAAAAATTGTAAAGTTTAAAATGATCTATTTACTGGTCTTATTAATTTGACCTTGGATGGCGTCGCCAAGGTCAGGACAAGGTCAACTTTGCTTTTTAAATAGAAATATGTATTTTTTATTATGGAATTTTATTCTACGTAAAGAAACAAACAACTTTTGTTTGAAAAATTTTTTTATACGACCTCTATTTTCTAAGATATTTATGGAAATATTTACAAAATTATTGATTTAAATAATTTTTTACTCGAATTCTATCAACTTTACCGAAAAATATCAAGAGATGAAAATTGTTTATTTTATTCTCATAGAGCTTTGAGAATTTTTTCAGAATTTTGTGTTAACTTTTTAGTACTTCAAGAAAATGCAAGAAAATGCAGTATTAAAAAGTTAAAAATTCTAAAGTTAAAAGTTACAAAATTCTGAAAAAATTCTTAGAGTTCTATGAGAACAAAATAAATTTTCATCTCTTGATATTTTTCGGTAAAGTTTATAGAATTCGAGTAAAAAATTATTAAAATCAATAATTTTGTAGATATTTCCATAAATATTTTAGAAAATAGAGATCGTATAAAAAAATTGTTCAAACAAAAGTTGTTTGTTTCTTTACGTAGAATAAAATTTTATAATAAGTACATGTTTCTATTTAAAAAAGCAAAGTTGACCTTGTCCTGACCTTAGCGACGCTATCCAAGGTCAAATTGATAAGACCAGTAAATAGATCTTTTTAAATTTTATAATTTTTATCTGAAACATTTCTTTCCAAAATGCTTAGTTTCTGAAATATTGAGGTGCTCCGGTACTTTTGCTATACCATGTATATATTAAAACTAAAATTACTTTTTCACAAAAAAAGTAAAAAAAGAAGCCAAGTGCACGCGCGTTAGCATTAATTAATTTTACAAAAAAACCGTTATAAATAAACTTTACAAAAAAAATCGTTATAAATAAATTACAACAAAAACTTAGCCAAAAGATATTTGGAAAAAATATTATTAAAACAATCTTATTCAGATCAATTGTACTTTCGTAAATACTCTATT
>NW_022639631.1:560626-561136 GCF_010583005.1 Odontomachus brunneus | reverse complement strand
GTATTTTGAAAACCATTTATAACCCACGCAATATTCTGTGGCGTTTCTTGACATGGTTCTTGAACACGATAAACCTCCTTTGGTAAAGTCCACAAAACATCTTTCACTTTACGATGTTTTTTCTTTGAAATTGTAATCATGGCTGTTTCTACTTTATGTATCTTCTTTTTTAAGCGATTATATTCAATAATAGCCTCCTCACTAGCTTTTACTGATAAAGGATCGTAATTAATCAGATGCAATCCCTCTATTGAAGTTACTCGGGATAATGCAACATATACTTGGCCACAATTAAATACAGAGTTACCTATATCCATGACAGCATTTTGCAAACTCAGCCCTTGACTTTTATGAATAGTAATTCCGTAACTTAAAGATAAAGGAAATTGTTTCCTAATAACATAAGCTCTATCCATCACTTCAAACTTTACGCTTACTCTTTCTATAAGGTACTCCATACTTGATGGTAAAAGAAGTTTAATCTTTTCTATTTGGTTAGTAGACATATCC
>NW_022639631.1:558604-558915 GCF_010583005.1 Odontomachus brunneus | reverse complement strand
ATGAATAGTCAAACCATCAATATTAAACGCTGCTATACCAGTAGGTGCCACTACAGCAGTCTCTTTATTAAGATTTTCTTTTACCCAACATTTAATGGTTTTTATTAAAAAACCTTTTCCCAGTACCACCTTCTCCACTAACATATAATCGTAATAATCTATCCGATGTAACAGTATTGATTACTTTATTAAACACTCTTTTTTGATCGATATTCAATTTTTCTATCATTTCAGGTACATTAATTTTTTTAGCTAATTTATCACCAAGATCTCTAAAATCTTGCATCGCTTCACCAGCTTCTATATTCTGA
>NW_022639631.1:557856-558594 GCF_010583005.1 Odontomachus brunneus | reverse complement strand
TTTTAGCCAATTTATCACCAAGATCTCTAAAATCTTGCATCGCTTCACCAGCTTCTATATTCTGAACACCTATAGGATTTTCAGGATCATCCTGAGATACGTGCTCTCGCGCAACATCATCCAAACATTTCTGTACTAATTGTTTTGCAGTTTCAAATGCTTTTTGTAATTCTTCTAATCTTTCGTGATATTGCAATGTTTCTGTAAGATGTAATTTCACGTGTTGAAACGATTCAGTATAAGTTTGAAACCCATTTTGAAAATCCTCTAATTTTTTCCAAGGTTTAAACATTAATAATAATGAAAAGAAATAATCTTCTGGTTAACATCATATTTATAATGATTAATAAGATATCCACGTTGTCGTCGTTTCAAATAGTAACTATTACCTATTTTATAATACTCGACCAACTCGTTACGTGGCTTAATTTTTGTTGTATCATACCATTGTGCAAATTCATATAGAGATATATACTCTAATTCTTTGGGTCTATTTGGATAATAATCATCCACCAAAGATGGACAAAATATATCCGTTGACTCCTTATCAAGAGCTTCAATTTCAATTCGACTCTTCAATTTTCTATGTCGAATCTTATTAACATCTAACCATTTAATTGTCGTGTTTGGATCAGTTCCGTATAAAGGAATACTTAACAAAGTATCGGCAGCTTCAAGAGCTCCACATTCTCTATTATTTGTGAATCGCAGTGCAATATTCCAAAGAAAACTTGCCAA
>NW_022639631.1:557711-557846 GCF_010583005.1 Odontomachus brunneus | reverse complement strand
CAATTTTTTTTGTATCGTACCATTGTGCAAATTCATATAGAGATATATACTCTAATTCTTTGGGTCTATTTGGATAATAATCATCCACCAAAGATGGACAAAATATATCCGTTGACTCCTTATCAAGAGCTTCAA
>NW_022639631.1:557122-557683 GCF_010583005.1 Odontomachus brunneus | reverse complement strand
ATATTTATAATGATTAATAAGATATCCACGTTGTCGTCGTTTCAAATAGTAACTATTACCTATTTTATAATACTCGACCAACTCGTTACGTGGCTCAATTTTTGTTGTATCATACCATTGTGCAAATTCATATAGAGATATATACTCTAATTCTTTGGGTCTATTTGGATAATAATCATCCACCAAAGATGGACAAAATATATCCGTTAACTCCTTATCAAGAGTTTCAATTTCTATTCGACTCTTTAATTTTCTATGTCGAATCTTATTAACATCTAACCATTTAATAGTCGTGTTTGGATCAGTTCCATATAAAGGAATACTTAACAAAGTATCGGCAGCTTCAAGAGCTCCACATTCTCTATTATTTGTGAATCGCAGTGCAATATTCCAAAGAAAACTTGCCAACGATTTATTTGTATTGTTTTTACTGTTAAGAACAATAACATCGGACAATTCACTTTTTCCTGCTTTATTAAGATATTTAGTGACATACCAAGTTAGCAGTGACGACTTTTCTCCAATAAATTGTATATCCATATTTCCTTCCCATGCAGTAAG
>NW_022639631.1:555754-557112 GCF_010583005.1 Odontomachus brunneus | reverse complement strand
TAACATCGGACAATTCACTTTTTCCTGCTTTATTAAGATATTTAGTGACATACCAAGTTAGCAGTGATGACTTTTCTCCAATAAATTGTACATCCATATTTCCTTCCCATGCAGTAAGGACAGGATTATAGTCATTTATATTCACCTCATCGTCCATTCGAGGGAGATCATAAAGCCTGCTTCTATTCTTCAATTTTTTCCTACCTGCTATTGAACTTGCAACATCTTTCATAATTAATTTATCAGTGGTGGGGCGAGGAAACCCAAAACGACACCTGCGAATCATTTTACGTCCAACATTTTAGAACGAAGACAATAATCATTATGTTTATGTCGCTGATGCGTGTTGACACGCTTATATAATAACGATGCGACATTTCGCTTTGGCATTTTACAACTTATATATTGTAAAATAAATTTAGAAATTTCTTCGTTAGAAGATTCACCAAGAATGGGTGCATTTTTATCCAAATTAACAAATGAAAATGTTGTATGTCTCTACCTTGATATTCTCGTCTCCAGAAATAATGCGTAACTTCTCCAATCGGATTATCTGATGAAGAAATAAAATCAAGCATTGCTCGAAATTTATTGTCAAGAAACCTTGATGTCGATATAGGATCTCTAGCAACAAGTACACTGATGCATGAGGAATCGTCAGCCCATCCATTTATTTCTCGAATATATTCATCTAAATCTTCCCACAGCCATTCACTCGGACTTAACGTTAAAAATCATAACGCAGGTCCATAATGTTGGGAGCGGTGCACTTGGACACGGTGCATTTGGACACAGCCAATCACAGCACCGTGTGATTAGAGACATTTGTAAGGTCCCTTGGAACAGCGACTTGCGATTGGACTGTGTCCAATTGCTCCGTGTCCAACTGATATACACCCCATAATGTTGCGTCATACAGTTTATATCACTTCTCGGTCTATGCCAATATTGTTTTGTATTCCGAAGTGTCGAAAATATTGTATTTAAATTAGATTCTAACAATTCTTTCGATAATGCTTCTAAATATTCTCCAGCTGTATAATGATCCCGTGGATTAGTAATATTCATTTTATGATAAATTCCACGGCTTAATTGACTTATGTTCGCATTATTTAACAAAAAGAATAAGTATTGTTGATTTAATCGGTAGTGTGAATGTTTTGAAAGTAAACGAGATTTAATAAATTCATGATCATGAAGTTTGACTTGTCTATCTTCATGCTGTCCATTAATACCAAAGGGATATAAGTCAGGGAAACACAATAAATCTAAATATTTTTCACGATTATCTAAAGGTAAATCTTTAATTTGTAACATTTGATATAAAGTTGTCGCCGTTTGGTTAGTTCTTTTTTCAT
>NW_022639631.1:555339-555744 GCF_010583005.1 Odontomachus brunneus | reverse complement strand
ATAAACGAGATTTAATAAATTCATGATCATAAAGTTTGACTTGTCTATCTTCATGCTGTCCATTAATACCAAAGGGATATAAGTCAGGGAAACACAATAAATCTAAATATTTTTCACGATTATCTAAAGGTAAATCTTTAATTTGTAACATTTGATATAAAGTTGTCGCCGTTTGGTTAGTTCTTTTTTCATATAAGGGATATATAGTATATTGTTCGTAGTAAGTATCATTTTCATCAGTAACCTGAGTTAACATTGGCTTACGTTCATCATGCAGTACATTATCATCCGGCACAACTTGTGTATCATGTTTTATTTCTTGTATTTCAAACTCTGAATTATGTAATTTATCTAAACAAAATTCATGATGTGTATTTGGCAACACAATATGAGAATACAAAGGAT
>NW_022639631.1:554968-555329 GCF_010583005.1 Odontomachus brunneus | reverse complement strand
TTATATTGTTCGTAGTAAGTATCATTTTTATCAGTAACCTGAGTTAACATTGGCTTACGTTCATCATGCAGTACATTCCGGCACAACTTGTGTATCATGTTTTATTTCTTGTATTTCAAACTCTGAATTATGTAATTTATCTAAACAAAATTCATGATGTGTATTTGGCAACACAATATGAGAATACAAAGGATTGTTTTCTTTTAACCAAGTTAAAGCGTCAAAAACTTTTTTAACGTCCACTATTTCTTCCCAGACAATTTTAGATTTCGTAGGAACACCTCTAATTAAAATATATAATTCATGGTTAAAATTTATAGGATCAATATCAGAACAAATTTTATTCAATGTTTCCTGTAAA
>NW_022639631.1:554262-554958 GCF_010583005.1 Odontomachus brunneus | reverse complement strand
TATAGGATCAATATCAGAAAAAATTTTATTCAATGTTTCCTGTAAAAGGAGTGGCAAATGAAATGTCCTACCTTTGACTTTTTGTACCATTTGTCTTTGAGGTAGCTTTTTATTAAGAACAGCACCCATTTTAAGAACAGTTTGAAAAGCTTTAGCTTTCTGTATGATAAGTTTTTCGAACGTGTTAAGAGATAAAATTACTTCAGGAATATTACCTGTGAAAAGATTATTCAAAACACAGCGGGCAGGCATTAGACCGTCACGAATTTTGCTTAAACAATAACGACATATATACTGCGAAGTAACTGTCTGTCGTTGCACGTGCAACATTAAATCTGTCCAAATTTTGTTGTCTATTGGTATTCGAAACTTGTTAATATCATGAATATTTCTTTTATAACAAAATTTTTCGCATGAAACGCAAATATAACGTGGTGTATCCATTGAACGTTTAGTAAATGCATTAAATGCACGAGAATATTTTGAAATAATATCGTCATCACTTAACATTATATTATTTCGTTGATATTTGTATATATCTCCTTTTTGTTGTGCTGAAATAACAATTTCTTCTAATGCATGCATATCCGTATTAATTAACGATGAATCTATACTTAACATCTTATGATAAAAATGTGACAGTTGATATATCAAACGTCTAACATTTCTTACTTTGGGAAAATGAGGTGAAAGTAA
>NW_022639631.1:553862-554252 GCF_010583005.1 Odontomachus brunneus | reverse complement strand
CGACAGACGTGTTAAATCTGTCCAAATTTTGTTGTCTATTGGTATTCGAAACTTGTTAATATCATGAATACTTCTTTTATAATAAAATTTTTCGCATGAAACGCAAATATAACGTGATGTATTCATTGAACGTTTAGTAAATGCATTAAATGCACGAGAATATTTTGAAATAATATCGTCATCACTTAACATTATATTATTTCGTTGATATTTGTATATATCTCCTTTTTGTTGTGCTGAAATAACAATTTCTTCTAATGCATGCATATCCGTATTAATTAACGATGAATCTATACTTAACATCTTATGATAAAAATGTGACAGTTGATATATCAAACGTCTAACATTTCTTACTTTGGGAAAATGAGGTGAAAGTAATTGTATCGGAAG
>NW_022639631.1:553317-553852 GCF_010583005.1 Odontomachus brunneus | reverse complement strand
CCCACACAGCACAAATCTTCAAAAAACGTTCTAAAGACGTTCTAAGGACATTCATACATCCTAAGAACGTCTTAGAACATTCTCTGAAGATTTTGTGCTATCTGGGATAGAAGAAGAGCAATACTTATGATAAAACATTCAAAAACACTGTAAGTAATGCAGTTTAGAATGTCATAAGAATAGGAACAATTAAAGGTTTCTGCACAGAAGAGTTTATTAAATAATAATAACAAAAAAAACAACAATTTGAATACAATATGCATAATAGTTCTTCTGTTACGAAGCACGTATATACCAAGAAAGTCCCTTTTTTACAATAATATTCGTTTATTTTTTAATGTATTTACTCATTCTTTTCAAATAAACAAGTCTTCCTCGTATTTAACGAACGATCACTCATCTATTACATAAATAGTAAAAGGGTGAATCTTATTTTGTATCAAATGTAGGTCTTATCTAAGTGTTTGGTGTTATGAGAAGCCAAGCACATATCACATTTTAGCATTCTTAATAATATTAAAAATTTGTTTGTCAT
>NW_022639631.1:552985-553307 GCF_010583005.1 Odontomachus brunneus | reverse complement strand
TATACTTAACATCTTATGATAAAAATATTACAGTTGATATATCAAACGTTTAACATTTCTTACTTTGGGAAACTGAGATGAAAGTAATTATATCGGAAGAAACATTGCCTTGCAAAGAAGTAGATTACTATAACAAGTACGCGTATGACCTAATTTTATATTAGACAGGTTTAATGTATATTTGTTAATGTATTGTAAAAGTTTTGGTACATATTTTAAAGTGCATACATTAATAATTTCTAGAAATTTTTGATAACGTAAGATTAAATATGGATCATCAATCTTACAGAAATCACCGCATAACCATGATCTTTTCGTTCGT
>NW_022639631.1:552273-552975 GCF_010583005.1 Odontomachus brunneus | reverse complement strand
TCTTACAGAAATCACCGCATTACCATGATCTTTTCGTTCGTGCCCTTATTAGAGGTAATATATTAACAACTTGCCCTTCCGCATTCATTATCAGATTTTTCGGAAAATTTATTTTATGATATACTACTGTGTCCAGAAAGTAAGGTGACATTGCATTTTAAATCTCCCGCGCGCACGGATTTGGAGGAATAAAAATTTTTTTAGGTTGGTAGGACTGTCTTTGACATCCAAGAGAAGTAACACATCAAAATATCCATTAGTGTTTGAGATACGCATTGTTTTGTGAGCTGCTAAAGGTGAATTTTTCGTTTTTTGCCATGTCTACATTTGTTGAGCAAAGAATTTGTATTAAATTTTGTTTGCGGAATCAAATTTCTGCTGCAGAATCGTTGCGGATGCTGCAGAATGCCTTTGGCGATAAGGTTATGTCGAAAAAAAATGTTTACAAGTGGTACAAAGACTTCCATGAAGGTCGAGAACGTGTTGAAGACGAGGAGCGTTCTGGGCGACCATCAACCGCAACCGACGAAGCTCACGTCCAAAAAATTAAAGATTTGGTGTTGGAAAACCGTCGTTTAACCATTAGAGACATTTCTGATGAGATTGGCATATCAAAAGGCTCGGTCAATTCCATTTTGAAGGATGTGTTGGCTCTCAAACGCGTCAAATCTCGACTGGTACCAAAATCATTGAATTTTTTGG
>NW_022639631.1:549191-549890 GCF_010583005.1 Odontomachus brunneus | reverse complement strand
AAAAAATTAATGTGACCTTGACCTGACCTTCGCTACGCAACCCAAGGTCAAACTGATGTGATCAGTAAATACATCTTTTTAAACGCCACAACTTTTATCTGAAACATTTTTTTCTAAAATGCTTAGTTTTCGAGATATTTCACCGGTCCGGGACTTTTTGAACACCTTGTATATATATATATATATTATATATATATAATATAAATTATATATTATATATAAATTATATATTAAATTATATATTAAATTATATATAATTTAAATATATATATATATATATATATATATATATATATATATATATATATATATTTATTTATTTATATATATACATATGTGTCATTGATAGTAAATAGGTCATATAAAATTATACTATATGAATATCATACTATTATACGTAGAATGATAGATGGAATTGATTGCTAAAAACATACAAATAAATTCAAGGAGAATAATTTTTATGCACAAAAAGAGATATATACAAACCCAGTAAACACCAACTAACAGTAACATAACACGAATGTTATAATTTCTCATTCAACAATATAAATACAGTATAATGCATCTTATATAACAGTTACATTCTTAAGTATCCGATGACAAATTTTTCATGCAAAATTGTCCATACATAAATATGGAAAATTGTCCATACATATATATTTTCATGAAATTTGTCCATACATAATTATGTATAATTAT
>NW_022639631.1:548730-549181 GCF_010583005.1 Odontomachus brunneus | reverse complement strand
AATAAACAGCAAATTTAAAAGTAACGTTACATCAATATTATAATTTTTGCTCAACAATATAACTGTTATATACTTAATATATGTGTTATATACTTAAGTAGGAAATTATAACATTAATGTTATGTTATTGATAGTTCGTGTTTACTGGAAGATTATTCAATAAACACCAACTTTAAAAGTAACGTTACATCAATATTATAATTCTCGCACAACAATAGAACTATATGTGTTATATAGGGTGGGCCAAAAGTCTGGATACATCCAAATATGTCATAAACGATGCATTTTAGAAAAAAATGTTTCAGACAAAAGTTGTAAGGCTTAAAAAGCGCATTCAACGATAGTAGTTATTTGATATAGGATGGCGTCGCCAAGGTCAGAACAAGGTCAACTTTGTTTTTTAAATAGAAACACATTTTTTATTACGGCATTTTATTGTACGTAAAAAAGC
>NW_022639631.1:548544-548720 GCF_010583005.1 Odontomachus brunneus | reverse complement strand
GAAATATAAACGTTCATAACTTAATATATAGAATATTCGGTAGATTATTTTATTCACATTCTGAGAATACTTAAATTAGTGCCATTCGAATTTTCTACGAACACACAATGAATATATACGAATGTCCTATAGAATATTCCAAATATTCTTGAAGAATATTCTTAAAATATTCATAG
>NW_022639631.1:548300-548534 GCF_010583005.1 Odontomachus brunneus | reverse complement strand
AAATTTTATCAACTTTACCGAAAAATATCATGCTACATAACAGTTATATTGCTGAGTAGGAAATTGTAACTAACATGTAGGTTACATGTAATATTGTGTTTGCTTGTTATTAGTTATCTTAATTATAAGTTATCCTATATTATATGAAACAATACTTATTTATTACTTATTGTTGTGGTAGACAAAAAAATTAATTTATTTACTTATTTATTGTCTATCTTTTATTTATTTATT
>NW_022639631.1:544584-548290 GCF_010583005.1 Odontomachus brunneus | reverse complement strand
ATTATTAAATCTGAACGATTTAATCGTCATGCAATAAGTATTGAAGGTAGCAGCACCGAATAAAATATTAGTCTCGCTATGTAAATAACTTTTACAGAATTTTTGTGATGGTTTATTTGAAAATATATCATGTTTCGATTTTGATAAAACTTAATACAATCTGAACTGGACGATCGACCAAATTAATTCGCACATGTAAAAGTACAATATTTTATTAGTATGATGGAAAAATGTCATTATCTGCTGTTTTATTGCAGTAATTTTCTATACAATCCTTGCTAGAAAATTAATTTCAAATTATCGTGCCTCCCAGTAAGCAAAATATCATTACTACAACGTTATTATAACGATATTCAGTAACATGTAACGTTTGCGAGTATATCGTATTTAATGTTGTACACAGCATCATAATGAACAAACTTTGACACCAATTTTAATGTTTCGACAATGTTGAATTCACATATGTCATATCGTTGTAATTAATGTTATGTTAATGTTTTTAGAACATTCTGTGATAATATTCCTCGAATAATGTTAAATAAATATTTCCGTAACGTCAATTCACATCCCAAGCAGCACAAACACGTTTCAGAAACATTTTTTTACGGCTCAGGCAGCCGTAATAAGGACGTGAATTGTAATGTAAAAAAAAACATATCTTGCGAAAACGATTGTAACTAATGAACTTATGTTGATTTTAACTGAAATTTAACTCTTTTATTTGATTTCTCACTATTTTCGCATCTGAAAATTTACTCAGTATTGGTCGGACGCGCGAGAGACCTCAGACATCTTCAGATTCCTAGTCTACTATTTTGGTTGCTGCGCTATTTCCTCAATTGATATTATCAAGGAGATGCCACAACCTGCTAAATCGATTTCCAAACGAGACTAGCACGTTCGCTAGCTGCGATGTTAAGTATCAACATCCTAATTGAGGCTTGTGCCAATGGGCCTTTGTTTGTGAGAAATTACAATATAAAGTTTGGGTTACGGGACTGTATCACGAATATGACTAAAAATATAACTGCCTTTCAGCGAGGCAGCGTAGCCGAGCAGATTGAGGCTTCTACGTTGGAAATTTTTGAGTCGAAAGCGAGCGTTCGAAACCTGGCGACGAAGTTATCCTTGTGCAGTGTTTTTTTTTTTCTTACTTTAGGGCATGTAATTAATGTTTTTCGAATATGATACATTTGTTTTGCATATGTCTCGTTTTTATGCTATTAATCAGAGGTAATTAGGAAAGTGTCAGATTTGTTTAACGCAAACACGAACATAAAACGCATATTTTGTATTGCTTATAATAAAATATATATTTTAGTACATCACTTTCGTATGAAAACATTATATATAACATTGTCATATAATAAAACATTGTCGTATAATAAAACATTGTTATATAATAAAACATTATCATAGAATAAAACATTGTCATATAATAAAACGCTGTCATATAATAAAACATTGTCATATAATAAAACATTGTAATATAATAAAACTTATACGCTATAAACATCTTTCATTTTTTCGCAATGTTGCGTATCATACATACGATCTCTCAAGATCCTCTTCAAAGTTCCGGGAAACAAAACTATCTCATGTTGTTCAGACAAATTGATACCGCCAGCCGCCTTTTTTTGCCATAGAGTTCGCTCTCTCATTACCGTCTATTCCCAGAAATCCACATGAACACTACCGATAAACCTTGTAAATACATGTATCTATAAATGTCTTTAATCATACACACCAGCTCATGCTGTTTTCCGGAAGAATCAATTTTGCGAAGCGAAGCAATAAGGCTTCTAGAGTCCGTAGCTATAACACTCTTTTGCTCTTTTGCCTCCTAGGCTGTTCTCAGCGCATGCATGACTGCCGTGGCCTTAGCTTCATATATTGAGGCCTCATTCGTTAGATTGTAACTCAAATTAATCGGCAAGGAGGAAAAGGAGGAGAAGACCGAGCAGCCCACCCCCGTGTCCAATTTTTTTCAAATTTGGATCCATCGGTAAAAATCATTGTAATTTATCAATTTAGCCAAGACAATTTTTTGTCTAAAGAAAGAATTCATTTTAGAAGCTAAACAGTTCATGTCCATAATTTGGTTTTTCCTTTGTTTTAAAAAAGTAAAATAATTCATATATGCATGATCTATTTTGAAGTTTGCAAGTTCATACATGCATCACCTATTTCGAAGTTGTTGGTAAGTTTATACCAAACGAAGCAAAATCATAGTTCAATGGAACCAGTAAATTTGTGATAAAAATATCTTTGTGAAATTCAGTATAAGTCGTGATTAAAAGATAAAATAAATCATCACTAACGAGCGTTGATTTAAATCTTTATTGTATAGTGTCGAAGCTAATTCCCTGACCGGATGCTCTTTAATTGAGAAACATTTTGTAAGATAACATTTCGTATTAAATACTCTGATATCAAGAAAAGATTCACCTGCCAAATGTAGAATAATATTTGTTGGAGTCGTGTTTATAACTCCGAGCACGACTCTTAACATCTCAAATTGTAGTCTATCTAGGATAATTCCTATATTCGGTCTCACATCAACAAATGCAACAAAACCATATTCAAGTGCAGATCTTATCCATCTTTTATAGACGTTGAGTACATTAATCGGATGGGCACTCTACTTTAAACCTGAGATTGCTTTCATTACTAAAATCTTTGAACGTACTTTTCTTTTTAAATCGGTAAAAGCTTTCCACCCCTTATAGAAATATCATATACTAAGAATCATTGATAATTACTTATTATCCAGTATTTTTAATACTGAAAATAAGTAATTATCAATGATTCTTAGTATGATATTTCTATAAAGGACGTTAAACCCCTGTCGAAGATAACTCCCAGAAATTTAACTTTATTGACGATCGGGACACACACACACACACACACACAATTATCTCCCAGTTTAATTATCAATCCCCTTTTTTTAATGAGGTTGTCCGCCTTCCTCTGTCCATCCCCGGAAAAAAGACAAAAAGAGGATTTGGAACAGGATAATGATAGACCAATCTCTTGCAGATTATGATTGAGAATAGACAATGCTTCATTCAAAAGTATAAATACAATCGATATAGATTGACTTGTAGTATATATACACACGTCATCCGCGTATGCCAAATAAGAAATGTCTTCGGGAAGATTATGAAATATGAATAAGATATATATATATTAAATAACAATGGACTCAAAACCGATCCTTGCGGAAGGCCCATCGCTACATGTCTCCTACCCAGCGATTTTCCATCAACATATCCCTCAATACTTCTTTTATATAATAAGAATTTCAAAAATTTTATAATTTAATCAGATACATACATCTGTTCTAGCATTTATATCAAGATGCAAGGATTAACATTATCGAAGAGACCCTGTATATCGAGAAAGAGAACTACTGTGAATGCTTTCTTGAAAAAACTTTGCCTTATAGCGGAAGATATAGATAAGAATAAGAACAAGTTATTCGTTGTCGATTTCCTCTTTCTAAAGTCGAACTGATATTTAGCAAATTATCGGTAAAGGTTTACAATTACACAGTCAGCTCCAAATGATTTCCGACTAACCTTGACATTGATCTTGACTCTCAGGAAGGTCAATGCTATTGACCATTATTGACGCTCATGGTTTGTTAAAAAGTTATTAACAAAAAAAATTTTAGAAGTATATATGTACAAACATCGAACCCACC
>NW_022639631.1:544236-544574 GCF_010583005.1 Odontomachus brunneus | reverse complement strand
GCACAACAATAGAACTATATGTGTTATATAGGGTGGGCCAAAAGTCTGGATACATCCAAATATGTCATAAACGATGCATTTTAGAAAAAAATGTTTCAGACAAAAGTTGTAAGGCTTAAAAAGCGCATTCAACGATAGTAGTTATTTGATATAGGATGGCGTCGCCAAGGTCAGAACAAGGTCAACTTTGTTTTTTAAATAGAAACACATTTTTTATTACGGCATTTTATTGTACGTAAAAAAGCAAACAACTTTTGCTCGAAAAAATTTTTTATACGACCTCTATTTTCTAAGATATTTACGTAAATATCTACAAAATTATTGGTTTTAATAATTTT
>NW_022639631.1:538837-544181 GCF_010583005.1 Odontomachus brunneus | reverse complement strand
TTTTTTCCTTTTCGTGCTTTTTCACGCGTGTGCCTCTCCTGTCGTATGGTGGTGCGTGCCCGCCAGAGAGGACGTCACGTGCATTATTGTTGCATTAAATATACGCTGTTAATTCTTGTTGGTTAAGCCCAGTCTTGAGATTCTCATACAACCATTCCGTCTCATTGCATACAAGAGCATCCGGAGTTGCTGTCGCCAGTTACGCGCTTAAAGTCTGTGTGGTGCAACACACACAATAGCCTCGTGTGTGTTTGAGTGACGCCCCCACAACACTCTCAGCATGCCGCCATCTAACGGAGAACATATGTCAATGCACATTTCTGTGGTGAGGAGACGTTTCTTACGCGTAAATTCACGAATTCAGACTTTGAGCTAAAATAGCTCAGCTTCTGGAGCACGTAGAGAAAAAGTAAAGACAGTTTTATTGAGTAATGTAAACCCAAGGAATCGATTAAGTCTCTCCAGAACTTCGTCAATTCAGCCGTAATAGCCGAAATGACGATGTAACCTACATTCAATTCAATTCAATTCAACTAAAGTCGTCGCGTAATATAACACGGTAGGCTGCCAATACTTCGCGCTTGTACTTGGCTTCGCGACACTACCGTGTCGCTTGATAAATCGTCTGTCAGTTAAAGTGACAGTGGCGAAGTAGGTAAGGTGAACGACCCAAGAAGCCAGAGGTCTTAGGTTCGAATCCCAACATGATAAGCAAATTTTCGAAGTACAATTTAAATTGAATTAAGTAGTGTGTGAAACAATAAAGTGGAAATTTTAAGAAAAAGTCAGGAAAAGAGAAAAATGTTTATATTTTTATAAATATAAACGTTCTGTTCATATTCTTTCGGAATCTTCGAAATATAAACGTTCATAACTTAATATATAGAATATTCGGTAGATTATTTTATTCACATTCTGAGAATACTTAAATTAGTGCCATTCGAATTTTCTACGAACACACAATGAATATATACGAATGTCCTATAGAATATTCCAAATATTCTTGAAGAATATTCTTAAAATATTCATAGGATTGTCTTGTGCTATTTGGGAATGACCATTTAAAGGCGTACATATGCCATTCCTGGTAAAAATTGTTCTCATAATTTTTCATACAATTTCTCATATTATTATTTTTTTAAATGTTATTATATTATTAAATCTGAACGATTTAATCGTCATGCAATAAGTATTGAAGGTAGCAGCACCGAATAAAATATTAGTCTCGCTATGTAAATAACTTTTACAGAATTTTTGTGATGGTTTATTTGAAAATATATCATGTTTCGATTTTGATAAAACTTAATACAATCTGAACTGGACGATCGACCAAATTAATTCGCACATGTAAAAGTACAATATTTTATTAGTATGATGGAAAAATGTCATTATCTGCTGTTTTATTGCAGTAATTTTCTATACAATCCTTGCTAGAAAATTAATTTCAAATTATCGTGCCTCCCAGTAAGCAAAATATCATTACTACAACGTTATTATAACGATATTCAGTAACATGTAACGTTTGCGAGTATATCGTATTTAATGTTGTACACAGCATCATAATGAACAAACTTTGACACCAATTTTAATGTTTCGACAATGTTGAATTCACATATGTCATATCGTTGTAATTAATGTTATGTTAATGTTTTTAGAACATTCTGTGATAATATTCCTCGAATAATGTTAAATAAATATTTCCGTAACGTCAATTCACATCCCAAGCAGCACAAACACGTTTCAGAAACATTTTTTTACGGCTCAGGCAGCCGTAATAAGGACGTGAATTGTAATGTAAAAAAAAACATATCTTGCGAAAACGATTGTAACTAATGAACTTATGTTGATTTTAACTGAAATTTAACTCTTTTATTTGATTTCTCACTATTTTCGCATCTGAAAATTTACTCAGTATTGGTCGGACGCGCGAGAGACCTCAGACATCTTCAGATTCCTAGTCTACTATTTTGGTTGCTGCGCTATTTCCTCAATTGATATTATCAAGGAGATGCCACAACCTGCTAAATCGATTTCCAAACGAGACTAGCACGTTCGCTAGCTGCGATGTTAAGTATCAACATCCTAATTGAGGCTTGTGCCAATGGGCCTTTGTTTGTGAGAAATTACAATATAAAGTTTGGGTTACGGGACTGTATCACGAATATGACTAAAAATATAACTGCCTTTCAGCGAGGCAGCGTAGCCGAGCAGATTGAGGCTTCTACGTTGGAAATTTTTGAGTCGAAAGCGAGCGTTCGAAACCTGGCGACGAAGTTATCCTTGTGCAGTGTTTTTTTTTTTCTTACTTTAGGGCATGTAATTAATGTTTTTCGAATATGATACATTTGTTTTGCATATGTCTCGTTTTTATGCTATTAATCAGAGGTAATTAGGAAAGTGTCAGATTTGTTTAACGCAAACACGAACATAAAACGCATATTTTGTATTGCTTATAATAAAATATATATTTTAGTACATCACTTTCGTATGAAAACATTATATATAACATTGTCATATAATAAAACATTGTCGTATAATAAAACATTGTTATATAATAAAACATTATCATAGAATAAAACATTGTCATATAATAAAACGCTGTCATATAATAAAACATTGTCATATAATAAAACATTGTAATATAATAAAACTTATACGCTATAAACATCTTTCATTTTTTCGCAATGTTGCGTATCATACATACGATCTCTCAAGATCCTCTTCAAAGTTCCGGGAAACAAAACTATCTCATGTTGTTCAGACAAATTGATACCGCCAGCCGCCTTTTTTTGCCATAGAGTTCGCTCTCTCATTACCGTCTATTCCCAGAAATCCACATGAACACTACCGATAAACCTTGTAAATACATGTATCTATAAATGTCTTTAATCATACACACCAGCTCATGCTGTTTTCCGGAAGAATCAATTTTGCGAAGCGAAGCAATAAGGCTTCTAGAGTCCGTAGCTATAACACTCTTTTGCTCTTTTGCCTCCTAGGCTGTTCTCAGCGCATGCATGACTGCCGTGGCCTTAGCTTCATATATTGAGGCCTCATTCGTTAGATTGTAACTCAAATTAATCGGCAAGGAGGAAAAGGAGGAGAAGACCGAGCAGCCCACCCCCGTGTCCAATTTTTTTCAAATTTGGATCCATCGGTAAAAATCATTGTAATTTATCAATTTAGCCAAGACAATTTTTTGTCTAAAGAAAGAATTCATTTTAGAAGCTAAACAGTTCATGTCCATAATTTGGTTTTTCCTTTGTTTTAAAAAAGTAAAATAATTCATATATGCATGATCTATTTTGAAGTTTGCAAGTTCATACATGCATCACCTATTTCGAAGTTGTTGGTAAGTTTATACCAAACGAAGCAAAATCATAGTTCAATGGAACCAGTAAATTTGTGATAAAAATATCTTTGTGAAATTCAGTATAAGTCGTGATTAAAAGATAAAATAAATCATCACTAACGAGCGTTGATTTAAATCTTTATTGTATAGTGTCGAAGCTAATTCCCTGACCGGATGCTCTTTAATTGAGAAACATTTTGTAAGATAACATTTCGTATTAAATACTCTGATATCAAGAAAAGATTCACCTGCCAAATGTAGAATAATATTTGTTGGAGTCGTGTTTATAACTCCGAGCACGACTCTTAACATCTCAAATTGTAGTCTATCTAGGATAATTCCTATATTCGGTCTCACATCAACAAATGCAACAAAACCATATTCAAGTGCAGATCTTATCCATCTTTTATAGACGTTGAGTACATTAATCGGATGGGCACTCTACTTTAAACCTGAGATTGCTTTCATTACTAAAATCTTTGAACGTACTTTTCTTTTTAAATCGGTAAAAGCTTTCCACCCCTTATAGAAATATCATATACTAAGAATCATTGATAATTACTTATTATCCAGTATTTTTAATACTGAAAATAAGTAATTATCAATGATTCTTAGTATGATATTTCTATAAAGGACGTTAAACCCCTGTCGAAGATAACTCCCAGAAATTTAACTTTATTGACGATCGGGACACACACACACACACACACACAATTATCTCCCAGTTTAATTATCAATCCCCTTTTTTTAATGAGGTTGTCCGCCTTCCTCTGTCCATCCCCGGAAAAAAGACAAAAAGAGGATTTGGAACAGGATAATGATAGACCAATCTCTTGCAGATTATGATTGAGAATAGACAATGCTTCATTCAAAAGTATAAATACAATCGATATAGATTGACTTGTAGTATATATACACACGTCATCCGCGTATGCCAAATAAGAAATGTCTTCGGGAAGATTATGAAATATGAATAAGATATATATATATTAAATAACAATGGACTCAAAACCGATCCTTGCGGAAGGCCCATCGCTACATGTCTCCTACCCAGCGATTTTCCATCAACATATCCCTCAATACTTCTTTTATATAATAAGAATTTCAAAAATTTTATAATTTAATCAGATACATACATCTGTTCTAGCATTTATATCAAGATGCAAGGATTAACATTATCGAAGAGACCCTGTATATCGAGAAAGAGAACTACTGTGAATGCTTTCTTGAAAAAACTTTGCCTTATAGCGGAAGATATAGATAAGAATAAGAACAAGTTATTCGTTGTCGATTTCCTCTTTCTAAAGTCGAACTGATATTTAGCAAATTATCGGTAAAGGTTTACAATTACACAGTCAGCTCCAAATGATTTCCGACTAACCTTGACATTGATCTTGACTCTCAGGAAGGTCAATGCTATTGACCATTATTGACGCTCATGGTTTGTTAAAAAGTTATTAACAAAAAAAATTTTAGAAGTATATATGTACAAACATCGAACCCACCGCGAATCTCCAAGTAGTGTGTGTGTGTGTGTAGCAAGCATTTTCCTAGCTTACAAATTCGATGTATTTATATATATGGTGTCCAGAAGTTACATTCATTTTATGCAACTTCTTTTGTTAATAACTTTTTAACAAATATTGAGCGCCAACAAAGGTCAATAACATTGACCTCCCTGGGAGTCAACGTCAATATCAAGGTTAGTCGGAAATCATTTGGAGCTGACTGTGTAATTGAAAAGCTTTACCATTGACTTAATTAAAATATTTTGTTAAACAACTTATGCATTAATTTAAGCACGGATGTAGGAAGTTTGAAAATAATCTTGTAACGAGCCGTCCGTAATACAAAGATATAACGAACCGCGAAAACGTTAAAACAAAGTATACGAAAACGTTAAAACAAAGTATCACGAAAACAACCCGCGACAAACCAATGTACACCGCCGACCGACCGCGAATAACACAACACTAGATCCGGCTAAAATTG
>NW_022639631.1:538626-538827 GCF_010583005.1 Odontomachus brunneus | reverse complement strand
GTAGTTATTTGATATAGGATGGCGTCGCCAAGGTCAGAACAAGGTCAACTTTGTTTTTTAAATAGAAACACATTTTTTATTACGGCATTTTATTGTACGTAAAAAAGCAAACAACTTTTGCTCGAAAAAATTTTTTATACGACCTCTATTTTCTAAGATATTTACGTAAATATCTACAAAATTATTGGTTTTAATAATTTT
>NW_022639631.1:538311-538616 GCF_010583005.1 Odontomachus brunneus | reverse complement strand
AGATCCGGCTAAAATTGGTATAAAAGACCGCGCGAAAAGCTGAGAATCAAGCAGTCTTCCGAGGCACTCCGCTGAGCGGAGCTAAGACTCCGACAGCAGCAGCTCTTCGCGAACACCGCTGCCTAGAACACCATCGACTTGTTGGATTCGTAAAGTCGACATCTGCGTAAATTTATTGAATTCGTAAAGGCTACCGCTCCGTCGACTCGTTGGATTCGTAGAGTCGACATCCGCGGAGACTTATCGGATTCGTAGAGTCGACATTCCTCGATATCGCTCCGTCGACTTGTTGGATTCGTAAAGTC
>NW_022639631.1:538185-538301 GCF_010583005.1 Odontomachus brunneus | reverse complement strand
CGTCTTACCTTTTATCTTCATTTTTTATGTCTTCTTTTCATTTCTTCTCGCAAATTCTTTCCTTTGTCTCTTTCTTTTCTTCTCCTTTTCTTTTCCTTCCTCTTTTATCTCCTTAT
>NW_022639631.1:537866-538175 GCF_010583005.1 Odontomachus brunneus | reverse complement strand
TCTTGATTACCGCTCCGTCGACTTGCCGAATTCGCGGCGCCGACAGCCGCGTTAACTTCGACAAGTAAACAGCGATATAGGCTATCGGACACGCGAAATCTCCGTTATTGCAACGGCTCCACCGCATACCGAGCGTCGACATCCGCGAAGCCGCGCCGTCGCCCCGGAGAACCAATCTCCGCGGCACAGCATCACAGCGCTCGCCCGCTCCGCAAAACTCCGACGCATCCCGGCTCGCCGTCGCGTAACGCCCTCGGAGCCGTATTATTCCTCGAGTAACGGCTCTCCTCGCGCGACCAAAATTAAAGA
>NW_022639631.1:537735-537856 GCF_010583005.1 Odontomachus brunneus | reverse complement strand
TAAGTATAATATAATAATATAATCCTAATAATAATAATCCTAATCCTAATAATATTATCCTTGTTAACTCCACCATAGTTTTTCTTCAAAATTATCACGGCAAACACACTTTGAAACTTTT
>NW_022639631.1:537509-537725 GCF_010583005.1 Odontomachus brunneus | reverse complement strand
CGCCCGCGCCCCGCGGCACGAGCTCCGCCGCAGCGAACATCAACACGCGCGAACACAAAAATCCGCGCGTTAGGCCAACGGCGTCAAACTGTAAATACTCATTGTAAATAGCCATCTAATCGAAAATATACATCATCTTAATATCCATCCCACTGTCTTCACAATTATTTACATCTGCTCGAATCCGGACCACACCGACTCGCAGCTTATCCCGCA
>NW_022639631.1:524747-537499 GCF_010583005.1 Odontomachus brunneus | reverse complement strand
TCTTGTTATAACCTCATTCTCGTACACGCGAACTGTCATTCGACTCCACCGCGATGACAGTTATAAGTCGGTAAATAAATCGGTAATCGTAACACTGTGGCGCCCCAGCTAGCGCTGGGCGCACAAGCGCATTTACACGCTCCTGTACAACGGCTGCCGCGCGCGGATAGGAGAAAACAAAGGCTATCGCCGCGCCAGGTGTTCTCGATCTTTCCGTAACGTCGATAGTCGTAAGAGATCGCGAGAGAGAGAGTGTCGTCACACGTCGGAGAGCGAAGGCGCCTTTTCTAGAGTCTCGTCATACACGTTGTAAAGAGACCGTTTTCTCTCCCTTGCCGTAGCCTCACACGTGCTCTTTGTACGGACTAGCCGTCCTTAGCCTAACGGCGTATCTCGCTCATTGCAGTCAGTTCTGTCGAGATTCAGTGCTACTTTCCGTTCTCGCCGGCATCCGCGTGGATACATAGAAGCAGTGCGCCAAGCTCACACGGGGACGCAGCGGCGTACCCTCGGCACTGTGCAGCCGTGCATCACATCAGTGCACGCCCGGTGACAGCGGTCACACGTACATTCTTCACACTGCACTCGCCAGTGCATACGCGAGCGAGAGCACGGGATGTTCACGTGCCGGTGGACCTTGCCGTGCGCATGTGGCACGTTGGCGCCGTAAACACGTGATCAGCTGTGTTCGCAAGAGGGTTCTTCCGGAAATCGTACATACCTGTACACGTGCCTTCTTTGTGTGGAACAAGTAGTGTTTTGTTTGCTTTGTTTCTAGTGACCTCCACACATTCGTGATTTGAAACAGTGCGAGCGTTAAGTTAGAAATTCTTTTGTATATGATAAGGAAAAGAAAATCTCCTTGCTCCTTTGTTCCGTAGCATAGAGACAAGTGCGTGCGTGTCTCATGCTTATGCTCATATTCATGTGCATTCTTTTTTTCCTTTTCGTGCTTTTTCACGCGTGTGCCTCTCCTGTCGTATGGTGGTGCGTGCCCGCCAGAGAGGACGTCACGTGCATTATTGTTGCATTAAATATACGCTGTTAATTCTTGTTGGTTAAGCCCAGTCTTGAGATTCTCATACAACCATTCCGTCTCATTGCATACAAGAGCATCCGGAGTTGCTGTCGCCAGTTACGCGCTTAAAGTCTGTGTGGTGCAACACACACAATAGCCTCGTGTGTGTTTGAGTGACGCCCCCACAACACTCTCAGCATGCCGCCATCTAACGGAGAACATATGTCAATGCACATTTCTGTGGTGAGGAGACGTTTCTTACGCGTAAATTCACGAATTCAGACTTTGAGCTAAAATAGCTCAGCTTCTGGAGCACGTAGAGAAAAAGTAAAGACAGTTTTATTGAGTAATGTAAACCCAAGGAATCGATTAAGTCTCTCCAGAACTTCGTCAATTCAGCCGTAATAGCCGAAATGACGATGTAACCTACATTCAATTCAATTCAATTCAACTAAAGTCGTCGCGTAATATAACACGGTAGGCTGCCAATACTTCGCGCTTGTACTTGGCTTCGCGACACTACCGTGTCGCTTGATAAATCGTCTGTCAGTTAAAGTGACAGTGGCGAAGTAGGTAAGGTGAACGACCCAAGAAGCCAGAGGTCTTAGGTTCGAATCCCAACATGATAAGCAAATTTTCGAAGTACAATTTAAATTGAATTAAGTAGTGTGTGAAACAATAAAGTGGAAATTTTAAGAAAAAGTCAGGAAAAGAGAAAAATGTTTATATTTTTATAAATATAAACGTTCTGTTCATATTCTTTCGGAATCTTCGAAATATAAACGTTCATAACTTAATATATAGAATATTCGGTAGATTATTTTATTCACATTCTGAGAATACTTAAATTAGTGCCATTCGAATTTTCTACGAACACACAATGAATATATACGAATGTCCTATAGAATATTCCAAATATTCTTGAAGAATATTCTTAAAATATTCATAGGATTGTCTTGTGCTATTTGGGAATGACCATTTAAAGGCGTACATATGCCATTCCTGGTAAAAATTGTTCTCATAATTTTTCATACAATTTCTCATATTATTATTTTTTTAAATGTTATTATATTATTAAATCTGAACGATTTAATCGTCATGCAATAAGTATTGAAGGTAGCAGCACCGAATAAAATATTAGTCTCGCTATGTAAATAACTTTTACAGAATTTTTGTGATGGTTTATTTGAAAATATATCATGTTTCGATTTTGATAAAACTTAATACAATCTGAACTGGACGATCGACCAAATTAATTCGCACATGTAAAAGTACAATATTTTATTAGTATGATGGAAAAATGTCATTATCTGCTGTTTTATTGCAGTAATTTTCTATACAATCCTTGCTAGAAAATTAATTTCAAATTATCGTGCCTCCCAGTAAGCAAAATATCATTACTACAACGTTATTATAACGATATTCAGTAACATGTAACGTTTGCGAGTATATCGTATTTAATGTTGTACACAGCATCATAATGAACAAACTTTGACACCAATTTTAATGTTTCGACAATGTTGAATTCACATATGTCATATCGTTGTAATTAATGTTATGTTAATGTTTTTAGAACATTCTGTGATAATATTCCTCGAATAATGTTAAATAAATATTTCCGTAACGTCAATTCACATCCCAAGCAGCACAAACACGTTTCAGAAACATTTTTTTACGGCTCAGGCAGCCGTAATAAGGACGTGAATTGTAATGTAAAAAAAAACATATCTTGCGAAAACGATTGTAACTAATGAACTTATGTTGATTTTAACTGAAATTTAACTCTTTTATTTGATTTCTCACTATTTTCGCATCTGAAAATTTACTCAGTATTGGTCGGACGCGCGAGAGACCTCAGACATCTTCAGATTCCTAGTCTACTATTTTGGTTGCTGCGCTATTTCCTCAATTGATATTATCAAGGAGATGCCACAACCTGCTAAATCGATTTCCAAACGAGACTAGCACGTTCGCTAGCTGCGATGTTAAGTATCAACATCCTAATTGAGGCTTGTGCCAATGGGCCTTTGTTTGTGAGAAATTACAATATAAAGTTTGGGTTACGGGACTGTATCACGAATATGACTAAAAATATAACTGCCTTTCAGCGAGGCAGCGTAGCCGAGCAGATTGAGGCTTCTACGTTGGAAATTTTTGAGTCGAAAGCGAGCGTTCGAAACCTGGCGACGAAGTTATCCTTGTGCAGTGTTTTTTTTTTTCTTACTTTAGGGCATGTAATTAATGTTTTTCGAATATGATACATTTGTTTTGCATATGTCTCGTTTTTATGCTATTAATCAGAGGTAATTAGGAAAGTGTCAGATTTGTTTAACGCAAACACGAACATAAAACGCATATTTTGTATTGCTTATAATAAAATATATATTTTAGTACATCACTTTCGTATGAAAACATTATATATAACATTGTCATATAATAAAACATTGTCGTATAATAAAACATTGTTATATAATAAAACATTATCATAGAATAAAACATTGTCATATAATAAAACGCTGTCATATAATAAAACATTGTCATATAATAAAACATTGTAATATAATAAAACTTATACGCTATAAACATCTTTCATTTTTTCGCAATGTTGCGTATCATACATACGATCTCTCAAGATCCTCTTCAAAGTTCCGGGAAACAAAACTATCTCATGTTGTTCAGACAAATTGATACCGCCAGCCGCCTTTTTTTGCCATAGAGTTCGCTCTCTCATTACCGTCTATTCCCAGAAATCCACATGAACACTACCGATAAACCTTGTAAATACATGTATCTATAAATGTCTTTAATCATACACACCAGCTCATGCTGTTTTCCGGAAGAATCAATTTTGCGAAGCGAAGCAATAAGGCTTCTAGAGTCCGTAGCTATAACACTCTTTTGCTCTTTTGCCTCCTAGGCTGTTCTCAGCGCATGCATGACTGCCGTGGCCTTAGCTTCATATATTGAGGCCTCATTCGTTAGATTGTAACTCAAATTAATCGGCAAGGAGGAAAAGGAGGAGAAGACCGAGCAGCCCACCCCCGTGTCCAATTTTTTTCAAATTTGGATCCATCGGTAAAAATCATTGTAATTTATCAATTTAGCCAAGACAATTTTTTGTCTAAAGAAAGAATTCATTTTAGAAGCTAAACAGTTCATGTCCATAATTTGGTTTTTCCTTTGTTTTAAAAAAGTAAAATAATTCATATATGCATGATCTATTTTGAAGTTTGCAAGTTCATACATGCATCACCTATTTCGAAGTTGTTGGTAAGTTTATACCAAACGAAGCAAAATCATAGTTCAATGGAACCAGTAAATTTGTGATAAAAATATCTTTGTGAAATTCAGTATAAGTCGTGATTAAAAGATAAAATAAATCATCACTAACGAGCGTTGATTTAAATCTTTATTGTATAGTGTCGAAGCTAATTCCCTGACCGGATGCTCTTTAATTGAGAAACATTTTGTAAGATAACATTTCGTATTAAATACTCTGATATCAAGAAAAGATTCACCTGCCAAATGTAGAATAATATTTGTTGGAGTCGTGTTTATAACTCCGAGCACGACTCTTAACATCTCAAATTGTAGTCTATCTAGGATAATTCCTATATTCGGTCTCACATCAACAAATGCAACAAAACCATATTCAAGTGCAGATCTTATCCATCTTTTATAGACGTTGAGTACATTAATCGGATGGGCACTCTACTTTAAACCTGAGATTGCTTTCATTACTAAAATCTTTGAACGTACTTTTCTTTTTAAATCGGTAAAAGCTTTCCACCCCTTATAGAAATATCATATACTAAGAATCATTGATAATTACTTATTATCCAGTATTTTTAATACTGAAAATAAGTAATTATCAATGATTCTTAGTATGATATTTCTATAAAGGACGTTAAACCCCTGTCGAAGATAACTCCCAGAAATTTAACTTTATTGACGATCGGGACACACACACACACACACACACAATTATCTCCCAGTTTAATTATCAATCCCCTTTTTTTAATGAGGTTGTCCGCCTTCCTCTGTCCATCCCCGGAAAAAAGACAAAAAGAGGATTTGGAACAGGATAATGATAGACCAATCTCTTGCAGATTATGATTGAGAATAGACAATGCTTCATTCAAAAGTATAAATACAATCGATATAGATTGACTTGTAGTATATATACACACGTCATCCGCGTATGCCAAATAAGAAATGTCTTCGGGAAGATTATGAAATATGAATAAGATATATATATATTAAATAACAATGGACTCAAAACCGATCCTTGCGGAAGGCCCATCGCTACATGTCTCCTACCCAGCGATTTTCCATCAACATATCCCTCAATACTTCTTTTATATAATAAGAATTTCAAAAATTTTATAATTTAATCAGATACATACATCTGTTCTAGCATTTATATCAAGATGCAAGGATTAACATTATCGAAGAGACCCTGTATATCGAGAAAGAGAACTACTGTGAATGCTTTCTTGAAAAAACTTTGCCTTATAGCGGAAGATATAGATAAGAATAAGAACAAGTTATTCGTTGTCGATTTCCTCTTTCTAAAGTCGAACTGATATTTAGCAAATTATCGGTAAAGGTTTACAATTACACAGTCAGCTCCAAATGATTTCCGACTAACCTTGACATTGATCTTGACTCTCAGGAAGGTCAATGCTATTGACCATTATTGACGCTCATGGTTTGTTAAAAAGTTATTAACAAAAAAAATTTTAGAAGTATATATGTACAAACATCGAACCCACCGCGAATCTCCAAGTAGTGTGTGTGTGTGTGTAGCAAGCATTTTCCTAGCTTACAAATTCGATGTATTTATATATATGGTGTCCAGAAGTTACATTCATTTTATGCAACTTCTTTTGTTAATAACTTTTTAACAAATATTGAGCGCCAACAAAGGTCAATAACATTGACCTCCCTGGGAGTCAACGTCAATATCAAGGTTAGTCGGAAATCATTTGGAGCTGACTGTGTAATTGAAAAGCTTTACCATTGACTTAATTAAAATATTTTGTTAAACAACTTATGCATTAATTTAAGCACGGATGTAGGAAGTTTGAAAATAATCTTGTAACGAGCCGTCCGTAATACAAAGATATAACGAACCGCGAAAACGTTAAAACAAAGTATACGAAAACGTTAAAACAAAGTATCACGAAAACAACCCGCGACAAACCAATGTACACCGCCGACCGACCGCGAATAACACAACACTAGATCCGGCTAAAATTGGTATAAAAGACCGCGCGAAAAGCTGAGAATCAAGCAGTCTTCCGAGGCACTCCGCTGAGCGGAGCTAAGACTCCGACAGCAGCAGCTCTTCGCGAACACCGCTGCCTAGAACACCATCGACTTGTTGGATTCGTAAAGTCGACATCTGCGTAAATTTATTGAATTCGTAAAGGCTACCGCTCCGTCGACTCGTTGGATTCGTAGAGTCGACATCCGCGGAGACTTATCGGATTCGTAGAGTCGACATTCCTCGATATCGCTCCGTCGACTTGTTGGATTCGTAAAGTCGACATCCGCGTAGACTTGTTGGATTCGTAAAGTCTACATTCTTGATTACCGCTCCGTCGACTTGCCGAATTCGCGGCGCCGACAGCCGCGTTAACTTCGACAAGTAAACAGCGATATAGGCTATCGGACACGCGAAATCTCCGTTATTGCAACGGCTCCACCGCATACCGAGCGTCGACATCCGCGAAGCCGCGCCGTCGCCCCGGAGAACCAATCTCCGCGGCACAGCATCACAGCGCTCGCCCGCTCCGCAAAACTCCGACGCATCCCGGCTCGCCGTCGCGTAACGCCCTCGGAGCCGTATTATTCCTCGAGTAACGGCTCTCCTCGCGCGACCAAAATTAAAGATCCGAGCGTCAACATCGCGCCGCAAGCACAATACAATCGACGCGTCACAATACCGCCCGCGCCCCGCGGCACGAGCTCCGCCGCAGCGAACATCAACACGCGCGAACACAAAAATCCGCGCGTTAGGCCAACGGCGTCAAACTGTAAATACTCATTGTAAATAGCCATCTAATCGAAAATATACATCATCTTAATATCCATCCCACTGTCTTCACAATTATTTACATCTGCTCGAATCCGGACCACACCGACTCGCAGCTTATCCCGCACCGAACGCAAAATAGCATTACAATCTTATTAGAAATGAGTTCAGGACCTGATGCCAACTTATGATTAAGAGACGAGACAGACTCTAAGAATTCTTCTCTGGTGAAGGGTATAATTATCTTCTCACTGAAGATAACCTCTTTCATAGCGATAAAATCTTCAAAACGATGCGAAATCCGCAAAGCTCTAAAAATGTAGTCTTCAGGTATAACTGTGGACACTTGAGGCGAAGAAACAGACGACAACGGTACAGCCTTGTTAAATGCTGATACTGCAGCTTCTAATTTAACTCTCGCATCCATATTCACAGATAAAGCTCTTCTGTTTTTAAACGCTTTAAGCGTCCTCTACATGGTTGACGAACTAATATGAGGGTTGATTCCCGAATAGAAATTTATAAAATTTTCAATTTTAATATTAATAAGATTCTTTTTAATTTTAGTAGCTATAATTTTATAATTATTTAAATTTGCAAGCGAAGGCTGGGACAAAAGGGTTTTGCGAGCGCAATTTCTTTTGTGCACGAGAGCATCACACTCATCAGACCGCCAAATAGCCGGTACAACACGCTTTTTGCCTGTATCTCGACTATTTTTTGCATCATTGCTCATTAAAGCTTCTTTTATTTTAAAAATGAGTTCATAGCATTCTATCGGACTTCTCATCACAATTGAGAAACGTTCAATATCATTATCAAGACTCTGGCTAAATCCATTTCAAGAAACCTCTGAAATCCCTAGAGACAGTCTGCAATCAAAATGCAATGTATATATATATATCATTTAATTTTATTGCAATCGGAAAATGGTCGCTCGTCCAACTATTCCCCAATACTTCATTAAAAACTGAAATCGCCAGAGAAGCATCAACAAACACATTATCTATTGTCGACCTGGATGATCCATCGATGGATGTCCAGGTCGGCGAACCATCCAATTCTGACATAATTCTGACACAATTGGACAGAGCAATTGCAGCCTCCAAACTGCGTCCTTCCTCATTGTATTGAGTCGGTAAATCAGACCACGAAGGAACATGGGCATTAAAATCACCCACTATCACAACGCCGACATAACCATTCATAATGGTGAAAAACTTTTTCCAAAAATTTACCACAATTCGTGAGGAAGAAGATCTTGAAGGGCTATATAACGATATTACTATAATTGAAGAATTATCCTTCAAAAAAATTTCTATTGAGATAACATTATTCTCCGAGCAAATTCTTTCTAATCCCGGGATAACCTTTATAGAATATAAAATTCTATGACTAATTAATAAACCCATACCTCCTCCCAAGGAATTTGGTCTCGGTGAATTAATAAACGTAAAATCTTTAATTGGGCATATGTATAAGTTAGTCAGGGATGAAGGAATTTTCGTCTCAGACATACAAATGAGATCAGGGGAGTCTTCGTTTATAATAGCAATTAAGTCATTAGTCCTAGCTAACAACGAGCTATTCCAATGCATTATAGATAAGTTAGAAGAGACATTTTTAACTATCCACAATACTAGATAGAGAGAAAAACTCTGCCAATTCTATAAAGAAGGACCTAAGATTAATAATATTCAATTTTTTTAAAGTAAATGGCGCAACGTTCAAATCAATATTAGCATCACTTGTATCTGATAATGAAAAATTATTTTTAAGATAATCAAGTATAGAGTCAGAAATTTTTTTTTTCGACTTACATAAGTGTTGTTGCAGTTTTTTATTAAAAACTGACGCTGAGATTTTTGGATTTTCACCAGATATGATATCATTACTGCAAGTCGACAGAACTGGAGTCGGAGTATCAAAAAACCTCACCATCTCAATTGCCGCTGCCCTATCTGTCCTTGATTGATAGCAGGGAAACCTGCTAGACCTGTTTAAATCATCAACTATAAGATTTTTTCTGCTAAATAGTAATTTTTTCTTTCCTGCTTTCTTTTTCTTAACTACATGCAATGAGATTAAGAACTTACGACACTTAAATTTTGTCTGTGAGGAAGATGACGAGATCGGTGAACTATCTGAAAAGTCGTGAATATTGAGCTTACGATTAACCTTTCCTTTTTCAATTTTTTTACGAGATTTTTTCAAAATTTCAGCATACGTAACCGCCGCCGGTTTTTTAATCAAGCGAGGCCAAAAGTCCTCCAATGTCAACGAAGGAGATCCCTCAAATGATTCTTCCTCAATAAAATTTTCTGGATTACTAACTCGAATAAAATTTTCAGCATCAAGTGGTCCCAGACAGTGAACCGCTATGATTCGTCTAACATGTTTATTATGGATAAATATTGGATATGGATAAATAACTATTGCTAAGTGCATTATGATTAGAATCAGCTAATTTCTCTCTCTCACAATTTATGCACAGCAGCTCAGAAGATATGCACGACTCCACCGAATGATCCACCTCCGCACATCTACCACACACTACAAGGTCAGACTTCTTTTTACACATGAATTTAGCATATCCGTATTTCATGCAATGATCATATTTAACTATTCTGCTAGTAAAAGGTCTTAATATGATTCTGTTACTCAGAAGATACACAAACGAAGGCAGACAATAATTTTGAAAAGTCGCCACTGTGTTAGTGTCAGTTAGATTCTTTTTTTTAATCTTTCAATTTTTAAAGGAGGGTGCCATTCACCCTTCCAATTATAGGGCGCAGTTGAGCACATATAAAATTCAGGCTCAAATCCTGTTTATCCACACCGTAACGTACCACTCTTTTCTTGACCCGAAAATCTGGGATGTAAGTTACCCAGATTTCAACCCTAAATAAACTTCTGACAAGACCAGACATTTCGGCAACAAAAGAATTAGCCAAAATATCTGTAAGAAAAGATACTGAAAAGTGAATGTTGCTACTTTTTTTAAAATCATACGCAATTGCCATAAATTTACTTATAGATCTTGTTGATCATGCAAAATTTTAGCAAATTTTAATGCACTCATGAAAGGAGCATTCGTTCCTTTAGGCAAATCTATTATTTCTACATAAACTATTAGGTGCGCAACTAAGTTCTTGCTGTTTTTTTTTATGAAAATGCAACTTTATTGTGAAAAAATGGTTACAAATAAATCATTCAAAGTATTGCCCATCGCTAGTTACAACTTTTTCCCATCTTTCTGGCAGAGCTCGAATACCGTTACGGTAAAAGCGTTTGTCTTGTGAGGCTATCCACGAATCAAGCCATTTTTTGATGTCTTCATATGAGCGGAACTGCTGATCAGCCAGACCATGTGCCATCGAACGGAACAAGTAATAATCGGACGGCGCAATATCTGGGGAATATGGCGGGTGGGGTAGGACTTCCCATTTGAGCGTTTCCAAGTAGGTTTTAACGGATTTGGCAACATGAGGCCGAACGTTGTCATGCAGTAGAATCACTTTTTCGTGCCTCTGCTCGTATTGTGGCCGTTTTTCGCGCAGTGCTCGGCTCAATCGCATCAATTGAATTCGATACCGTTCCCCAGTGATGGTTTCGTTCGGTTTCAACAGCTCATAATAAATAACACCGACCTGGTCCCACAGCATAACCTTCGCAGCGTGAATATTCGGCCAAACCGACGACGTAGAAGCATGACCGGGCCCATGACTTTCTTTTCTTTGGGTTGCTGTAATGAATCCATTTTTCATCACCCGTCACGATGCAATGAAGAAAACCCTTCTTTTTTTGCCGCTGGAGCAGTTGTTCACAGGCGAAAAAACGACTCTCAACCTTGGCTTCAAATCATAAGGAACCCAAGTTCCTTGCTTTTGAATCATTCCCAACGCATGCAATCGCTTGGAAATGGCTTGGCGGGTAACTCCTAATGCTGAAGCAAGCTGTTCTTGCGTTTGGCACGGATCCTCATCGAGCAATGCCTCCAATTCAGCGTCTTCGAAGGTTTTTGGCCTTCCTTCACGCGGACGGTCGTCAACATCGAAATCACCGTCTTTGAAGCGCCGAAACCAATCACGGCACGTTGTTTCACTTAGAGCAGCATCTCCGTAAACTTTTTGGAGCTCTCGATGCGCTTCAGCCGCCATTTTCTTCGAATGAAATAAGAAAATCAACACTTCCCGCAAATGACGATTATTTGGCACAAAATCAGACATTTTCACACAACCAAAAGTATATGACGCCAAAACAAAATCACTAACGTGTCAAAGCGATAGACCATATGTCTAAGCTTGGTTCATGACGTTTTGGATATGTCAAAATCGACCAGTACTTACTGCTGGAGCCATCTATTGACAAACAGCGGGAACTTAGTTGCGCACCTAATATAAAAGGTCTATTACTACCTGCTTTATACCTATTCTCAACCGCTCCCGGCAGCGATAATTGAGCCTTACCCGTATTCTGAGACTCCTCAGTAGGTGGACAAGGCAAGGAGCTTGTTTCCATAGTCGAGACAGAAGAAGGAATACCAAGGTTGGAGAAAGTACCAAAAATTGAAATACTGGCAACCTTAGATTTAACAATTAGAACCCTCATTTCCTTCTTTACGTGGCTTTTTGACTATTTTTAGATGTTTCTGAGAACATTTTAGTAAATGATCCTGATCCATACTTTTGAATACTTGCCTTTGACACCTTCGTTACCGGAATAGGCAATGAGCTGGCTTTTGACCACTTAACTTTTTCCTTAATCTTTCTGTTGTCTTAATCAGTGGTGAATCGTCTTTCTGGTTCGCCAAGGATAAGCGTCTAGGTGGTAATGAGCGCGGTATATCAATAATCACATTTAGAGATGTACTCAGCTTTGGCTATTTCATCAGCCAATTCATCAGCTTTCTCTGCGGACTAAACCTTCATAATATCTTCCTTGGTAGATTTTTCACTCTCCATCGTATCGAGGATCTTTAAGTCCTTTGTTCCAAGTTGTAATCGAATGTCATTCGGATCATTTAGATCATCGTGATTCCATTTCAAATTTATTAAGTTTAGTCCATTTCAAGTTTAGTTGGTAAACAATCAAGATCGCACAATCACATGTCTATCACATGATTGTCACGTTTCCTATTTCTAGGTTAGCCGCAAGCAATTATTACAAATTGATTGTAATATTAAGAACAAGTTCCTTATTCGAAGTCCAATGTAAATGCTAAGTCGTCTTAACCCATTAACGCCCAAGCGTTCCAATTTTTTAGCGACTTTTCAACGCGATTATTTTTTATGTTATTGGCGTTGAAAAAATTTTGTTTTCACACATTTTGACGTAGAATTTAATGCTCTTTTAGAATCCGTCGTCAAAATTTTGGTCTGATTCAAAAGAAAAATAATATGACCAATTTAAACACAAAAAACATCGAAATTTCAGAAAAATTTTTTTTTCTCGATTTTTTTTCAGAATGTTATCGCAAATAATCTATACTTTAAATATGCAGAAAGGTGCAGGGAATAGTTGCACTTTGAGCCAGTATTTTTTGTTTTGGCGAAAAAAAATTTTTTTTAATGAAAATATCGCGTTTTTCGCGAAAAAATTTTGAAAATCGAATAATACGCGTTTTTTTCATATTATTGTTAATTTATTGAATAAATAACTATGTATCATCAAAATAAATGATATATTATTGCT
>NW_022639631.1:524085-524287 GCF_010583005.1 Odontomachus brunneus | reverse complement strand
AAATAACACGACAGAATAATGATGAATCAATAGTAACATAAAATTTTGTTTGTAACGTTTTGTATGAAAAGAGCTACAAACTTGATTGTTTGTGGATAACAAAGTAGTTGAAAAAAATTTTCTTTTTCACTATGTTGTAATTTTAGATAAAAAGAAAACAATTGAAATATGAACTTTTGCTGAATCTACTACAAATTTTACG
>NW_022639631.1:514806-523461 GCF_010583005.1 Odontomachus brunneus | reverse complement strand
AACAAAAAATACTGGCTCAAAGTGCAACTATTCCCTGCACCTTTCTGCATATTTAAAGTATAGATTATTTGCGATAACATTCTGAAAAAAAATCGAGAAAAAAAAATTTTTCTGAAATTTCGATGTTTTTTGTGTTTAAATTGGTCATATCATTTTTCCTTTGAATCAGACCAAAATTTTGATGACGGATTCTAAAAGAGCATTAAATTCTACGTCAAAATGTGTGAAAACAAAATTTTTTCAACGCCAATAACATAAAAAATAATCGCGTTGAAAAGTCGCTAAAAAATTGGAACGCTTGGGCGTTAATGGGTTAATATATCACAGATTTTTAAAGGTAAAATAAATTCGAATTATAAATTGCTTTCTCACAAAAATTAGCACACTTTCACGAGAGGCAATATTCATGGATACTCACCATACGGCAGCCATAGGTCAACTCAGATGTCCTCGGCACATCCTATGTATATATTTTGGTTTTTACGGACGCCTTCTGAATATCACTAAATCCCTTGTGATACATCTACTGGTCATACTTAGGATCAATTTTTGCTATGTGGGTTATTACTGCAGAGAATATGTTATTGCCCCGAGGAGGCACGGGTTGAGACTTTTATAGGGAGTGAGTAGATTTGGAAATTAGGAAGTTGGAGATGACTATTACCGGATTGGTCGGAGATGACATGCTGGAAATGAAGATAATAACTTGGATTGAAGAAAATTACGGAAAAATTTGGGAACCTTTGATTGGGTTGCATGATAGGAGATGGCATTCGATGATTTATGGTCATGTACAGTGTGATTGACCTGTTTTTTATGATTGTTTCTATATAGGTGTTTCGTAAGGTGATATGACTCGAAGTTCAAGTACTTAATTATTTTTGAATTCGAACGGATGAGTAGTTAATTCTACGCAATATATTCCAAACGAAGGTACGTGCGGCCTATGGGATGTAACAATGGGAATGAATTACGTGTAGCAGAAAATGAGAGTATTAAGGTGCGGTGAGAATATTACAAATTGGAACATATGGAAGAATAAGGATAGAACTCTGATGGAAAAAATTTGCTGAAAATACAATAAAATTGTTGAAAATACAATGAAATTGTCGAGAAGAAAAATGAAAGTTATTGAAAAGTTGCTGAAAATATTTTATGATGAATTATGATTTTCATTATACCCCTCCGTGCCGCCACCTTAGCGTGGTGGAGAGCTACCGGTTGATCCAATGAAAGCTCGGCGGCAGTACTCTCCGACATCAGTCGGAGGGAAGGCTTCTATCTGAGAATAGCTGGCTGAGAACGGCGGATTAGGAGAAGGAAAACCCCTATAGAAAACCGGGCCACGAGGAGTTGCAACCCCGCAGTTGCTAGTAGGGGAGCCAGATTCACTCACTGAAGAATTCGGTGCGCGATGAAGGTCCTCCACTGCAGGGGAAAGTCTTTTAGCCACGTAGTGGTACCGGCCTCTCAAGTGGGCAGCTACGAGGGTAGTCCCAGAAGTACCCGACCTGACGTATAGATGGCGGTTGTTGTTTGAAAAAAATCACTATTGCCGAAAGCATCAACCTTATAAAGCTGAAGTTTGAAGTTTCAAGACGCTACGTTGTTTAGTATTAGTTTGGCAGCCATCAATAGTGAACGCTCTCAGTACATTTGTAAACATGAAGAAAATTGGTCATCGTTATGTGATACAATATTTTCATTTGAAAGTCCAACCAATATCAAAACTGAGCTAGATTCTACTCTGGGGGAGTCTGCTCCCTCGTTTACAACAATAAAATATTGGGTGGCAGAGTTTAAAAGAGGCCGTAAGAGCTGCCAAGACGAACATCGCAATGGTCGACCAAATGAGGTGACCACGCCAGAAATGGTGACGAAAATCCACAAAATGGTATTGGATGACCGTCGACTGAAAGTGCGCGAGTTAGCTGACATGGTAGGCATATCAAAAAGTGCTGTACATCGCATATTGACTGAAAATTTGGACATGAAAAAGCTGTGCGCACGATGGGTGCCGCGTTTGCTCACAATTGAACAAAAACAGCGTCGTGAGGATGTTTCAATCGAGTGTTTGGCGATGTTTCGCAGTAATAAGGCCGAGTTTTTGCGTCGATTCATAACCATGGATGAAACATGGGTTCATCATTTCACACCTGAGACGAAAGAACAGTCGAAACAATGGACTGAAAGGGGAGAATCGGCTCCGAAAAAGGCGAAGACAACTCCATCGGCTGGCAAGGTTATGGCGTCAGTTTTTTGGGATGTGCGTGGGATAATTTTCATTGATTATCTTCAAAAAGGAAAAACAATCAACGGCGAGCATTATGCGAGTATTGCAGCGTTTGAGTGATGAAATCAAGAAAAAACGTCCGCATTTGGCGAAAAAGAAAGTGTTGTTTCATCATGACAATGCACCGGCTCACACGTCCGTTATTGCGATGGCCAAAATCAATGAGTTAAAGTTCGAATTGCTTTCTCACGCACCCTATTCACTAGATTTAGCCCCCTCAGATTATTATCTATTTCCAAACTTGAAAAAATGGCTTGGTGGTAAAAGATTTGCTAACAATGAAGAGGTGGAGTCTGCGGTTGATGGCTATTTTGAGGAACTCGATGGTTCTCACTATAAACATGGTATCGAAGCTATTGAACATCGCTGGGAAAAGTGTATCGAGCTAAAAGGAGACTATGTTGAGAAATAAAGATATATTTTTTCAAAATTTTTGTGTTTTCTTTGTTAGGCCGGGTACTTCTGGGACTACCCTCGTACACTCGGGAGTATTAGGGACCTCGAGAAAATTGGCAGAAAGGGTTGAGCACGTCTTCGGACATGTCGCGAGCGTTTTCTCGGTGTCCCACAGGGCAGAGCGGCCTCCTTAAGCTTTGCTGAGCCAGACCGATCTAGGAGGTGGCCCAATAAGCCATCCGGGGTGGGAAGGTTCCCGTTGAAACCCCTCTAAATGAATAGAAATGAGCAGCAATAAAGATGGAACTGTAGGCGTCAGTGGAAGGGGAAAAACGACAGCGTGCGCGGGCTTGAGTTCGCAGCGCTGCTGCTGAGCGCTCGGTAGTTTTCGACCGCTGAACGCTCGGTTGCTGAGCTCAATTGCGTAGCTACGGTTCTACTAACGCGTTGTTATAGGTTCAACTACGTTTATCTTACCTAACAAAAGTACTTTTAAGTCTGTCCAGTTTACTTTTTAATATCAATCATAAATCGTTTTCATTTAAATAATACTAAGATGATTATAAAACTAGTAACTTGACTTTATGTAATATGATTTGGAAATCTAATGCAGACGAAACAAACCGTAAAATTGATGAAATTGTAGAATATATAAAAACTACAAACTCTTACACTAATCATCAGTTATTGCAGATAAAGAGCAGGTTACTAAATAACTTCCTCCCACTGTACCTCAAGAAGTGGAAACAAGTCATGCGAAATAGGAAACATTTCCTGAATAAGTATGCAAAATTTTTAGAATAGGATTTTGTGGTGGAACTTCCAAATGAATTTGATAATAGTACACCAAATGTTAGTATATCTGATGATATTATATCTTCTATTGTACGGAAAGGTCGTCGTTGTCTATCATTTGAAGAGAGTTCAAAAAGAACAAAAAATAGGTGTGCACAAGAACTCGCTTCAACTTCTAATAAGGAACAGTTAATTAAAGCACTGAAAAAAAAGAAGCAGATTCTAACTCTGATTTAGAAATGACAACTAACAATATTCTAGCCATGTACATGGACATAGACTTGACAGTAAGGAAATATAAAAAACTAAAAGTCCATATATATAATAAAAGAATTTACGGTACAAATTTATTTCCTTCTTATGAAAGTGTAGTTCGAGCAAGAGAAAATTGTTTTCCAGAACATGTGGAATTATCCGATTCGGGAGCAAGTGTACATTTAATATCCCTATTAGAGCACATAATAAAAAGAATACTTTCACAATTCAATATAGATATATTGAAACAGTTGTCTAATAAAAAATTAGCGTTTGTTGGAAAATGGGGAATGGACGGTGCGAGTGGGCAACAAAGTACTCGGCAAAAGTGGTCGAGTTAATATCAAATACCTCTAATTTATGATGAATATGAGTCGAGTGATGACGATATATATAATAAAGATGATACTGATGTCGACAAACAAGATAAAAAGGATAATGGTTATGATGTTGAAAATGGAGCTTGCGCTGATGGAAATGATTTGAATAACAAAAATAACTGTGATGAAGGATGTATTATTCATTCAGACAATGCTGTGTTTTTAATTTCTTTCGCTCCTCTTCAGTTGAAAGTTGCTGATGATGTTATTTGGACCAACAAAACACCATCATCAGTTCATTTTTGCCGAATAATCAAATTTGAATTTGTTAAAGAAACTAATGCACATGTACTTAATGAATTCCAACATTACACAGATCTTCTAAAAAAAGTTGAAAGTTATTGTTTCAATTTAACTGGTCTTTCATTCGAAGTAAGTTTTGATCTTAAGTGCACAATGATAGATAGAAAGGTGTGCAATGTACTAATTTGTCAGAAAGCTTCAACTTGCTGCAATATTTGTGAAATTGGGCCTAAATTTATTAACAATTTAAATTGTGTTAAATCACTTCCATGTAATGAAGACAATTACAAATTTGGGCTTTCTAGACTTCATTGTTGGATACGATTCATGGAATATTTATTGCATATAGCATATAATTTTGATTTTAAAAAGTTTTCCGACTACAACTGAAAAAAAACGATTGAGGGAATTGAGAAAAAAACATATAAAAAATATTCTGAAATCTAATTTATCATTACCTGTAGATATTATAAAGCAAGGTTTTGGAACAACAAATACAGGTAATCTTGCTCGTTCCTTTTTTACCCAAGCCAGTGAAATATCCAAATTTACGGACTTAGATGAAGGATTGATACGGATTAATATCTTGCAAGTTTTAACTTATGGCAAGATGATCAATTGTGATAAATTCAAAACTTATTGCTTCCAAACTGCAGAACTTTGTATACAACTATATGGTTGATACAAGATGCCACCATCACTTCATAAAGTTCTCATTCATGGAAGTGATATTATCAGATCATTTGACATACCGTTTGATTGGCTATCAGAAGAACCAGCAGAAGGTAATAATAAGATTTTTCGTAAAGCTCGAGCTAAGCACAGTAGAATGTCAAACAGAAAAATGACTAACAGACATTTTATGTTAATCTCGTTACATCCCTTAATTAGCTCTCTAAGAATAAAAGAAGTTAAGAAGATGAAACTATTGTCAAAACAAGCTGAAGAGATGTTATTATAAGTATTAATAAATATGAATAAAGATGAAATATCTTAAAATCAGTACGAATGGAATAATTAATAAATCAATTATATTATAGTTATTACTTATTTACAAAAATAAAAAAATTATCCAATTATAAAAAAATAAAACAAAAAACAAAAAATTTAAAAAAGTTAAAAAATAAAAAATGAAACAAATTATAAAATTATAAAACATACAAAAATTATAAAATTATAAAAAATAAAAACAATTACCAAATTATAATATAAAAAACAAAAATGTTTGAGTCAAGATCCTTAAGTTTATGAGTATCTATCCCATATGGATAATATACGTTTTTTATAGGTTAAGTTCATAAGTATCCAATTTTCTGCAGTACCTCATTATTGCTAGAGTTTTCTCCTGTATTGAAAAAAAAATGCATTTAGATTGGTTGAGTTTTACGCTGTCGAGCGATTTTTGTCCAAAACCGTACACTGTGCGACAGGTCCGGCTACCGTCAAAAGGAAAAGGGGAGTGGAAGAGAGAAGAAAAGGGAACAAAATAGGAATGAAGAGGAGAGCGAAAAAAAGGGGGAAGAGAGAGAAAGAGAGAGGGAGAGGAAAAGGGAAGATCTCTAGCCGAGGTGGCCCGAGTTATACAGGAGAAACGTGTGTTCCTCGAAGGAGTGCTGTGCGATTTTAAGGAGTTTTGGAAGAAAAATGCTGCAGCCTGAGGGGGCACGAAAGTTCGGATTTCCGGAACCTGGTCGGGGATGTTGAGGATGTCCTCACGAGCATACTCACGGTAGCTCTGTGCCTCCTCGATCGGGCTCGGAAGTACAAGAGAGCTCTCAGGGTGACCAGAGAGAGTGAGGGATATGGGTTCCGGTTAGATGGGGCTCGCTACAGCCAGGAGACTGTCGTGCAGGAGTTCAAGGAAAAGAACGCCCGCTTTGCAGGGGTCGTCTCCTCCTCGAGGGAGGAGGGGGCGCGGATGGGAGCGGAGATTGAGCAGCTACGGGCCAAAGTCGCCCGACTGAGCTTCGAGCTCTCGGGCGAGAAGAGAGGGGTGAAGTTGTCCTTCGGGGGTGTTACTGCTTCTGCCGCGGTGCCCCGGAGGGCTGATAGGGTGACGTTACCCTTTCCAGAGGTGGAAGAAAGGGAGCCCGTCGATTCCCCATCTCCCCGCCCAGGTGTTCGGTGATGAAAGACGGTGGGTTCCAAGAGAAGGAAGAGGAGGAGAAGAACCGGGGCAATAGCTGAGGTCGCCCGAGCTGAGAACAGGGAAGAAGGTCCGGCGCATGTTCTGGCGGAAGGATCGGGGGCGGCTTTTGGGCCTTCTCCGACCCCCGTGGCCGTGGCGCGTCTCCCGGAGAGAAGAAAGGGGCGCGGCCAACGCCGCCGGAGACGACGCCAGTGGTGGTCCGCTTGGGGGCGGAAAGCCTCTCGTATGCGGAGGTCCTCCAAAAGGCCAGAAGGGGAATATCCCTGGAGGGGATCAAGGCCAGGCCGACGTTTGTGAAAAGGGCCGCGGATGGCGGCCTCTTCTTCGGTCTGGCTCGATAAGGAGAGGAAGGCGTACGTCCTGGCCAAGAGGCTCAGGATGTCTCTGCCGAGTGCGACGATCGCGAGACCATCGCGAGTGGAGGAGGTCCAGCTCGTGAGGTTTGACGAGTCGGTTCTCCCCGAGAAGATCAAAGGTGTCCTCGAAGCCCGCGGAAATTGCGGGCCGAACGAGATGCGCCATTCGGGGACAAGGAGCCGTTTGGGCGCCGTTACGGTCGCCGCGGAGGGAGGTTCGCACTGGGGTGATCGGCGACTCACGTGGAGCTGCTCAGTAACTGCCCGCTCCAATGTTTTAAGTGCTGGAGGCCCACCACACTCGGGCGACCTGCACCGCGTCTACGGACCGGGTAGGTATTTCCGGGTATTTCCGATGTAGCCAGGCGGGGCACCTCGTGCGGGTTTGCATAGATGCGGAAGGGCGCGTTCTGCGTGGTGTACCGTGAAGAGAGGCTGGAAGCGACCCACCAGATAGGTGATCCTATCTGTGCCGTTGTGGGAAAAGGTCGGGAGATTGTACGGCCTTTCGGACATAAGAAGAGGCGTCCCCCGAACAACTCGGCGGTTGACCCTGGTGGATCTGAGGGCGGGGGAGTGTTCCCCTGACGCGAAGGGTAGCGCGAACGCCGGCGGGGAACTCGAGTCTTCGGGGGACAACGCCGGCGAGGCACCTGGTCTGAACCGAGGCCCACGACACCGTGTTGAACATCACGGGCGGCTCCGGGGGGGAGGGGTCTGGGAGACTGAAGTGATCATTCGCCCCGCCTTGGCTCCTCTCCCCTACGAGTCGCTGGGGAGAGGTCACGGGGATAAGGCGGCCCGGGAGAAAGGCAGCGCGGTGTTGGGTTGTATCGCGCCGCTGTAGAGGAGGTAGTAGCCGGTGGGAGGAATTCCACTCCTCGGCTCGGAATAGGTGTCCTCAGGGCAAGTGCAAGAGGGGCGTCACAGGAGTAATTCGTGAGCGGTTCTTGGAGCGTCTCTTGACAATGCACGGAGGACGGACCCGCCAGGGGTTTTAGTGGGTTTACTGCGGAGGAAAGTTCCACGTAACTCGTTGCCCTCACCCGAGGACTACGAGTATGTGTAATGTACTTCCCCTAACATACAAAAAAAATGATTTTCATTATGACCCTTCCGTGTCGCCCCCTTAGCGTGGTAGAGGGGTACCGGTTGATCCGATGAAGACTCGGCCGCAGTACCTTTCGACCGAGGTTGGAGGGGAGGCCCCTACTTGAGGATCGCTAGCTAACGGCGGCTTAGGGGAAGGAAAACTCCGCGGAGAAAACCGGACCGCGTTTACTATAGAACGTCAAAAATAAGGGAATTTTAGTGAATTATTTTGAAGAATGAACTTATCTAATCGCTTTCCAACTTTGTAGTGTTTTTGCTTGTACATTAAAGTATTAAGAAAATATTTTTAAGTTAAGAAACATGTTTATAAATTGTATGTAGTGAAAGAAATGTAGAGCGTCATGGCAGAGTCGGCGCAAAACTCTGTGCACTTTGGCTTATATTGGTCTGAAACCAAAATAGGGAAAAATTTTTTACTCTTTATGAACATAATTTGTCCTAAACAAGTTAAAATAAATTTTGTAATTGACAAAAAAGCAGCCCTTGAGTCAAAAATTTGATTTTTACTCATAAAAATCCATCTTTATGTATGCGAAAAAATTGTTGAAATAAATAATGTTATGGATTTCATAAGTTCATCGACTAGTAAATATAATAAACTAAATGTATGTAAAAGGGCAACTCGAGTAGGTATTATAAGCGGGTTCTAACTCAGGTTCTCCGAGGGGGGGGGGG